>NW_009611712.1:0-25710 GCF_000690535.1 Cariama cristata
GTTTCCGCACGTCAACAGCAGACCTCCACCAGGCACTCTACGCTGGCCCTCACACCTCACTTCCTTAATTTAACTCATGGTTTTCAGAATCTTCACACACAAAATTTCTTTTAGCGTCTACTTGCTGTTCACAGGTTATAATTATTTTTATAGGTGTGTACATATGTCCAGGTTCACAGCTATTACAAGCAAGAAAACATATTCTATACTGGAAGAACAATGGAGTGTTTGTCCTCCAGCAAGACAAATAGCCAAGCTCTGCTCTAAATAATCCAGGTGTCCATCACACTATTATATGAGCACAGTTTCTAAGTAATTGTATAGAAAAACTCTTAAGTATAATCAAATATAATTTTAATCCCATTAGATCCTCATATAATTCTCTGTAGGATTAGTTTTAGGTTTTCAAAAACATTAGATTAAGCATAGTTAGTGAAAAGGCATTAATGAGCTCCATTTTTTCATTTTACAAAGATCTACAATGCAGCATTTTGCAAAAAAATGAGATACAATGAAGGATGTTGAAATGCATGAATTGGTATATTAAGATATTCCTATTGCTACCAACAAATTTTTACCCAAAACTCACTGCAATCCTAAATCAGAAGTAGCTATCAGGAAAGAAAGTTCAAGTGTTGCACTATCTTTATTAATATTGTATATGGATTTGTTATTAATATGGTATTCCCGTATCACATATAGGAATGGGTCCCATAGCTCTGAAGTCTGCCTGAGGCCACCTTTGCACCAACAGGGTTTGCCAGCAGCAGTTTATCAACAAGCACTCCTAACAGAGATACACTATTTTCTACCAAACTAGCTACTTTGCTGCTATAGCTTAAAAAAAGTACCTAATTTTTATGGGCACAGTTATGTCAGATGACAGAACGGGATATGTGATCTCTGTAACAGTGTGCAAGAAACACCTAGTAGTGCATAGACAGTTGCACTGAGTATCTGCATCAACAAAGTGGCCTTTGCTGGCCTAACCTACGTGAGTCTACAGAACATAGGGAACTTCACAGGGAATTAGAAGCGACCGGAACCAATCTGTGTTTAGCATATGGTAGGAGCACACAGGCTCATCACAGGAAGCAACTGACAAACTGAATTTGGTACCTTGTTCCACTGTATTATACACAGGGTAAATTGTTTTCTTACCCTGATCTTAAGTCCTCCTTTGGAAGGAACAAGACCTTTTCTCACAATACTGTATGAACATAGAAATATAAGAAAAGAAAACCATAATGCTCTACATCAAACACAATTAATGCACATTTAATATGGAATTTATTATGTAGTGACAATCAATTATTAAAAACACACATTAATTTTTGTCCCCTTCCACATGTTAATTAAATAACATCCTTTCAGAATTTGTGTTTCAGTTTGAAAATCAGAACCATTCTTGCGAACATGTTAACCTCTGCAATAGTTTTCAGATGGTCATCTCCTGAGAGGTAGATGACGGATGCTAACGCACAGGGCTTTTCTGTTGTCTCTTAACTTATTCACTTGCATCTTGGATCATCATGTAGTGGCATTACAATTAGGAAGGACTAAGATTCCACCGATTATATGCTGCCATTAATTAGTTTCCTTTTTTATATGATCTCTGTGTTAACTTTCAGAAGGTTCTAAAATATCAATGTCTTACTAGTTTCTATAGATTTAAGAAAAGAAAAGCATAGAAACACTGCATTATTTTCATGTTCCTTGTGGCAACAGTAAAGGTGTACATAGAAACCATTTCTTAATATAGGATTGCAAATTAAACTGCACTAGCACCACTAAGCAGTAGTAAAAGCATTTGCAAATACGCATTCAGTTATAGATGCATCATGATGCATTTGCGACTTATTTCAGTCACTTTCCATAAACATTCAAATGAACACATTTATCTTCACACAAATATGCACTGAAAAAAAAAGCAAAAGTGATGTGAGTAATGATATGGCCATGCAACTGCATAAGTCCTTATGTTAGATGTGTTTGTGTGTATTTTGAAAGCTTTTTGTGGTGTTATGGCTCATCTGGTCACGGTAGAGAAAAAAATAGCATGTAACCTGCTATTCAATATATTGTTGAAATTCAGACAGCCCAAAGATAACTGATCTCTTTTAAAGCCAATAGAACACAAAAGAGAAGATTGAAAGTGGTAGTAGAGAGGTACTCGATTAGTCAAATTCAGTTGTAGTGGAGACTTTGGATAGGCAAACTATAATTTACAAAGTCAATTTGCATTGTGTTCAGGATACTACAGTACCACAGCTAATAATGACTTCTAACATTTCTTTCAATAAAGCCTGAATTTATTTCATCTACAAGCTTGTCTTTTTATGTCATGCTATCCACATGTTTCAGATGCGACCATTCTATTTAAAATGGCTTAATAAATGTATTTAATATATTTTATAGAGATTACTGACATGTATTAGCTGTTAGCATTCCTTTAAAATGTCTATACTTCTCTTATATTTTCAGGTTGATAAATTTAAAATTAACAGTACATGCATTTCCCAACAAAACTATTTAACAACAACTTTATGAGTTGTTCAGATTAATTAATCCTGTTAAACCTTTCATTGATAGTGTAGTAAATGTGTGCTGTATAATGAATGCATTTAATTTAATTCCATTTTGCTCTGTTTTTTTAAACTAATCCAGTATCACCTAACATGAAGCTGACAATATGGTTGTCCAATAATTACTATCAAATGAAAATCAAATAAGATGCAAGCTTAGACCTTCATGAAGCAAAATATGTCAACACACATTTGAATTTAAGCATGCAGTTTGTTAAAGTCATTATGGATGCTCACATCACTAAATCTTAGCAGGTCACCAAGTAGTATACTGGATCAGGGCCCAAAGATTTAAAGGAAAAATCAATCCTTTGAAAGCCACCAAGAAATCCAAATAGGGAAAGCCAGGGCTTTCACTTACCAAGATTTAGGAGAACAGTCAAAAATGATTAACTGGAATCAATTTGCACACATTGTATGCACCGTATTTAGATCACACAAATTACTTCATATTAGCAAATCGATACTTACATTCATTTCAAGCTCTAAGACTGATTATCCCTTGCATCTCTGAAAAGACTATAGAGCATTTTTATGCATTAATAATTCATATAATGATAAAGGCCGTCTCTAGGCATATAGATTAATACAGATACTTTTGATTAATACAAAAACTAAACTAGAGAACATTCGCTAAAGTGTTTTACAAACAGCCAAAGAAAAGTTGCGGTATTGTATTTGCAGAATCCTGTTCTTTTACTGAGCAGTATGTTGTTTAGTACTTTTCCCCATAGTGATCCAATCCCTTTGTAAACCGTGATTACTATAAATAGACTAGGTGAGCAACATTTGTTTATTTGGAAATAACCACCTGATCTACATAAAATATTTTAAAACAAAAAGACCCATTTTATAGTCAAATATCCAGTTGGAATAAATTGACAACAATACCTGACATAAAAATCCATCTGAATGGGGTGCGTAATATAGTGACGAGTTGTCTGGAATGAGAATTGGAAAATACAGGTTTTAAAGTGGGTGCTGTCATTAAGAATATGACCATTAGTAATAAAATAGGTAAGTGCAAACTTATTCTGTTTGCTGACAGAATCGTCCTCAGTTGAAAACTGTGAGATTGTATTACCAGAGAGCTGAGCTAACAAGTCCACTGAGAGCTAACGCAAATTCCTGCAAGTTCAGGTCTCTGCTTATGTGATTATTCAGCTTTCAGACCAGACTCCTCTCATCCCTCACTCTGTAAGTGAATTGGTTCTCAGTCTTGGGCAAGTCACTTCATCGTTTTGTTTCCTCTCTCTCTTTCCATGTCTTACCCACTCAGAGTAAAAGCTCTGCAGAGCAATGCAGGCATGATCTCAGTTGGGACTTCTGGATGCTTCTGTAATATGAACACTAGCAATAAATCAGGAGAGGATAATGGAAGTGTCAACTGAGTCCTAAGTGTTAGCAGCAGAGCTGTAATGTACTGTACTATACCCTACATGTAACACTATTCTTCAAGAAGGTCTTTGCACAGCATGGTTTATTCCACTACAATAATAAATGTATTCATGATGCATCTTCAAGTATTACCCAGCACTAAAAATGAATCACAGTAATGTTACCTTCACTTCTCTCCAACAAGAAGATAATACTTTTTGAATGTGATGCCATTCTGTATAGCTTTTGACAAACTGGAAATACTTTAATGAAGTAGTAAGACTGTACCAGGAGCATATGATTCATCTCGAGGCAGTAGTACATAAAAAGATAGAGCTGGAATAAGTAAGGCAATTCAATTTATGTCTGTTTAGCTGTTCTTGTTTATATTGTTATTCCTAACTGTTCTAGATTCCAGCAGATACCTCCTTTGCAGCTCCTCTCATTCACCATGATCAATAGTTTCTAAGAGGTTCATGAGATGCACATGACATGCAGGAAATGTCGGCAAGTGTATGTATCACTAGCAGACAGACAAATCAGATAGCAAACAATGTGTAATTTTTAATTCTCCATTAAGGCAATGGTGCTTTTTCAAAACCTGAGATATTGCTGCTGATCCTCTATCATTTCTCTCATGAACCAGTAAAAGTGGTTACTGGTAATCCCATGAATGTAGTTGTAAAGAGCATAAGTGAATCAACATTTTCTATTCATGTTGTTCTTTATTCCTGGATGCTTCCTCAGCCCAGACTACTCTTCATTCTATTTTGACAGGTTTGGCTGATACAATGTATCATGATTTTGTAAATCCATCTAAGTATTAAATGTTTTCCTAAAACCTCAGTAACAGCCATTAGCTGTTTCCCCGTCATCTACTAATTTAGTAATGTTCGACCGACACATTTATCAGTCTCAGTGTCCTCTTTATGAATCAATGCCAACAGACCTCTCAGTGAGTGACGTGTTTTGTGTCTGAATATTCTGCAGTTTTGCCAATATTTTCTATATCTTCCCAAGAAAATTTAGTGCATTCCCTTAGTTCCCACTACTCTGCAAAAACATCTCTCTCTCCCCTACTACTGATCACATCTATTAGTCCTCTTGGCAGAAGACCTTCCTTTTTCTATTGCTAATAATTCTTGAATCCTAATATATGATTCTTCTGAACCTGATTCTTTGTCAGCTTTTGATCGTTCTAATTGCCTTATTATCATCTGCTCTCATACAGTGATAAAGACTTCTAATGTTTCATGTGCTAGGAACGAAAGGGAAAAAACGTGAGCAAAAATCTCTCTTTGTTCCTGGAATATTACCACCTCCACAGTTCATAATCATTAGGGTGAAGAATTCATTTTGGCCCTCTGTTATGTGAAACTTTTATCCTTTCGGTGGCCCCGCCACCTCTTTGCTATTTTGTTCACTTCAGCAGCAAAATGAATTGATCATTGCTGCTCCTTTTGCCACCTGCTATTTCATATGCTACTTTAACATCCCAGAATAATGGTTTGTACTCACTTCTTTAATATTTCTATGAACTGTATATCTCATGCATTTTTTTTAATATAGCTTCTTGTATCTATGTTTAATAAAAAAGGCATATCATCATTACATTTGCCCAGGGCCTGAATTTTATAATCTCGGTTTTAACATCCCTTTTCGTCGTTAGAAGAACATGCTCTACAAAGCAGAGATTTAAAAACATGACTGAACTTCTGCAGACTTGCCCGTCATTTTGAGCTCTGTCCTTTGAGAAGTTAGAAATGGCTTCAAATAATACAGTCTCTACCACTCTCCAAGGTACGCTGCCTTTGAATTGCAGAATTCAGAAGCATCTACCAGAAGTTTACACCAAGTAACACCAAAATCCTAATTAAAAATATTACCAGATTATCTTCCAATGATTTTGTAGTCCAGTTAACTCAAAAGCAAAACAACTTAATCTTGCAAAATGAGATTTTTTTTTTTTTTTTAATCAACCAAAACTTCTTATAGAAACATGCCAGCTTCAACAAATATTTATCCAGAAGGACTTCTCAGGTCTGCAGTGGCATTTTCACTCAAAACAAAAGGCAAAATCAGAAAGAACAGGGAGAAATAACAGTTCTTCCCAGGTATAGTCTAAATCCATCCATCCCCAGGAGATTGTCCATCCCCAGGGAGGTTTAGATCGGATATTGGGAAAAATTTCTTCACTGAAAGGGTTGTCAAGCACTGAAACAGGGTGCCCAAGGAAGTGGTTGAGTCACCGTTCCTGGAGGTATTTAAAAGACATGTAGATGTGGTGCTTAGGGACGTGATTTAGTGGTGGACTTGGCACTGCTAGGTTAATGGTTGATTTTAAAGATCTTTTCCAACCTACATGATTCTATGATTCTCTGAAGCGTCAGTGAAATGCAGAACACTTGTTAGAGGGCTGTCCATTACAAAAGTGGAATTTCTACAGGTACTATTATTTACATTGCAGCAAACTGTGGCTATTTACTTCCAATTAAGAACAAAATATTTCTTCACCAGTGAGAAATTACCTGAGACACAACGATTATACCATCCAGTGCCTCCAGCACCAGCCTCTGAAATGTCGTTGCTATACAAATTCATGTGAATTAATTAGGTAATTGCTCTTGATCCAATGTGAATGGCCTGTGCATTCTGAAAACAAACAAAAAACTGCATAGTTCACAAAGCTTGCATACTTTTCTCTCTCATTTTTCTACCCAGAAAATTTTACAGTTCACAGCCCTGATTCTCAAGAGACCTGCAACTCACATTCAAAGAGAAGCCTCAAACCTAACATTCATGACCCAGTAGGACATTTGATATGACAGACTGAATCAGGATACAGAATTCCCTTGCCTTTGCATCTGCAAGCACATTCCCTTCAGTGACAACTTCCCCATATGTCTGGGAGTAAACTCTTGGTCAGATTGCTACAAAGAATGTTTCAAGGGGAAAACCAGTGTAAAGCACAGCCTTGCACGCAAGCCTCTGACATTTGCTTTATGAAGTGACCCACTGCACTAAATTACGCTCATCAAGAAGAATTCCACACAATTACTTACCAAGGTGGAAAACTAAGCAAAGAGCTATTCAGAAGCACTAATTCCTGTGAATGGCCAGAAAGATAGTTCAAGTTTAGCGGACACAACTTTGAACAATAAAAAAGGAATAAGGAAGAAAATTTGTTCTTGTGGATTAAGGAAGAAAAGTTGTGGTTTTAAAGTATGCAGCCTATTCTCTTCACTGTACATGTGTGTTTCTCTTGGTTACGTAGCGTGTTTTAGAGTCAAACTATCACGTGATGGCAACTAAGGATTGTGCCCACTTTATGATCTTGATATATTAGTCTGACAACTAAGAAACATTTAGGTTGTTGGAGGTTGTTTTTTTTAAAACAAACACTGCAAGTGAGTGATTGTATGACTTACACACACTGAAACACTTACAGATCAGTAGTAAAAGGGTTAAACATTAGAAGGCTTTTAGGTACAGAGGGTAAGACAACAAACATCTTCAAATTGCAATAATGAAAAGAAATCTTTGATGTTAAAAGCCAAAAGAAAGTAAATGCACATGAAACTTGGCAGTTACTTTCAGCAAGCCTAAACTCAAAAATTGCATCGTTGTGGCTACAATTATTTTATAAGTCCATTTAATTAAATAGTACCAACCCATGTGAGCACTTTTAAACTGATCTGCAACAGGTTTCTTGTGATTTAGCTTAAGTCAGTAAGAAATCTACTTAAGCTAAATCAATATAAGCCTTTTGTAAAAGAATTTAGGAGAAGCTATATGAGGGCTTCAGGATTGTAACTGAATTGATTTATTTAAATGTGAGTTCAGTTAAACAGATGCAGCTTTTGTATGTGGACAAGGCCTAAAGGTGTGACATATTGTCTTGTCTGTACTGACTCCATACCTACTTTTAATGTTTATTAGATTTTTAATCTTCTTAATGTTATGGCCTTCTTCCAAAAGGGCAAAATGCCAACCTTATTTATAAATACCGTGATCTATCCCTTGCTCAAGAAACTATTACCTGTTGGTAATCTCTGAAATACCTCCAATCAAATCCCAAAATAAACTTTACTGATTAAGGTGGCAACAAAACTGCTTAGTGCCCTTACCCATTAGGATAATGAGTAGCATATTGTTCAAAGGATGGATTTCTTCGAGGCTACAAGTAGAAAATAAACACCCTGGCTATTACTAATATGCCTACTGACAGCTTGGAATGCCACTAGTCGTGACGAGGCACTCACTGGTGCAAACCAACAGAGCTGAGATGGGATTACAAACTAGAAGCTATTCACTCTTACAGAAAGTCACACCTGTTGGATTCTGCAGGATATAGCAAGAAAATTAACATGAGTGGCATTATTTTAAGATATTGTAGTATAATCAGAATGGTGATGGACCTCAGGTGGTCCAGACAATTTTCTCCCAGAATGCAGCAATGTGTAATAGGCTGCTTGATACACTCTCTAATTAGGCTGCTAATTACACTCTCTATTAGTGTTCAGCCTCCCCAAAAGCAGGGAAGACTGTGTTATGACCTGCCTACTAATTAATAGAAGCATTATGTTCTTCTGGTGCCAAAGACTCTGGATTCTGGCCCACAGACATAGTTATCTCTAATTTTCCTTACTGGATTGTTCCCTGGCTGACTGCTTCCCAACACAAAGGAGGATCATTCTTTTGTAATGTTAGAAGATGCGAGGTACCACTCTAAATGTTTTTTGTGTTTTGGTTTTGTTTGTTTGGTTTTTTGGTGGGTTTTTTTTTGGTTTTTTGTTTGTTTTGTTTTTTAAAAACAAAAAACACACAAACAAAAAAAAACCCCACCAAACACCTCCACAAAGAAAGCCTAGCTACTACTGCATTTCTAGCAAGTTTCCTGCCCTCAGTTCTCATGAATATGTGGAGAATTTTAGGACTTACGTTAAAAGTAATAGAAAACCAGAATGACTTGGAAACAGTCATATGTTTTACTTTGTCCCTTCAAAAAGACCGACTTTGATTGTGCAACTGTAATCTTCAAAACCCCCAGAACTCAAATCTGTGGAACTGTCTCTAACAAACTGTAGCCAAAATGAACTGAACACTACTAGGCACATTTGCTTGAAATTAAATGACAATGTCTTGCCATACAAACAGATTTACTGAAAGATTGCCATTACATTGCCAGGTACACCATCATTATCATCATATTATTCTATGCAATACCATAGAATAATGCATAAGAATAAACATTCTTCTAACGCTAGGTTAAATTCAGAGGATAAATATAAGGATATATTTCTACCAGGGCAGCTGTGGTTTTGTGAGAAAACTAAAATGTTCCTCTCTTACATCTTTAATAATAGATAGCCATGGAGCCAATTTTGCAGCCAGTGGGAAAAAAAAAAAACACACCCACAACCAAAAAAGACGATAACAATCAATCCATAGCTATGCCATATATTGTAAATTAACAAGTATCATCATATTTTAAGGAATATATTCTAAGTAATAACCATTTATATGGTACTGTAAATGTATGCAATACATTACAAGAATCTAAAGACATGTTCCTTTGTCCAGATTTCTTACAAGCTACCAGTTATAAATATTCTAATCAGGCTTTTATACCTCTCCTGTCAGTGTGGTACTGGAGTGCCTTTCTATTAGTGCATTAAGCTACATGACTAGCATTTTTCTGTCTTTTCTGTCCCCAGGTGGAAAATTGCTTGTATTTAAAAATAATTAATATTTTATTTTTTATCTATGATGTGCATGCACTTTCACTAGCAAATGCAGACATAACAATATATATCACATTTTACTGTGTTGAATTTGAAGTACTAGACAAGACTGTTGTATTAAAATAAGTATATTTATATGCTGAACTGGTGGAGAACAACAGCTAGAAATGTCTTGAGGAATGTGTTTTATACCCTTAGCAGCAAATATTTCTCATTATCCACATTCCAGAGTAACCACTGATGAACACTTTGGATGGACTGTCAGATATGCTCACCATTGGCCTAACTTTGCTTCAACTGCAAGTTTTATCATGTAGCGTAACAGGAGCGGAGTTGAGCCACTGCTTAGTGCATCTGCAAACTCCAGACGCTGAGGACGGTGTGAGAGCATAAGCACACCGCAGAGCTCAGGAGTCCCTGACTGCTTGCTCAGGGACCTAATTAATCTGCCCCAGCTCCCTTCCAATTTGACGTAGTTCTTTGTTTGCCTCCACATGTATGAATTGCAAACTTTCTTCCTGCCACATCAACTGTAGCCACCAATGAAATTTTGCCATTTCTCATAGACAGTTACAGTTGACTTTATCACAGTAATCCTTACCACTTTCCTGTTTACAATAGGACGGAAAACAGAAAATTGCAAATACTACAATATTACACTGAAACTGTCAGTATTAGAGAAGAGAAAGTTTACATCACCTGCCACACAAGGTTACACCAGAACAACATCTGAGAGTTACCCAAAGAAATTCTGTGTCTGTACTATGTTGTGTTATTTTGTGTGCTACACTTGCTGTTCATGCCATGAGTTTTCTATTATAATCCCTTAATTCTCCTTTCATTTCCCAGACACAACCATCCAGAGATTTCAAATATCAGTCAATTGTAGAATACATATTTTATTCAGGTTTAATAGAAAAATGATGATACACCAAAAAGCTTTTTCTACTGGGGACACGACATAAAGGGCATTTTACTGGAGATGCTAGTGACTTAAATTTGGAATAAATCTGTACAACTTTTTTGACATTGCAAGGAAAGCATGGGAATGTGTATTCAGTTTTGAAAGATATAAAAGTCAGATCAGTTGTCAAAAACAATGGATCCTTCCACCTATTCAGTATGCTCCCGGCATTTGCTCAGGAACCAGACTCCCAAAAATAGACGATACAAATCCAGAAGCCAGGGAGACATTATGCTATCACATAGGAAAAAACTTCTACTTGGGTATCCTACCTAGATTTCAATAAATGGTAAATACAAAATTTATGTCTGCTTAATTTTTTAGGTAGAAATCTCCTTTTCCTCTTTACTGAAAAAAAAAAAAGAAAAAAAGTGCTTTATACCAAAGTATCGCAAACCCTGCAGCAGAAAGATGTGAAGAGCTCCATTAACGAGAAAGAGTTTTTTAAAGAGTGTTCTAAATTATGCAGCAGCCTGACATGCAGAGCACATTAGCAGCATACACCAGGTGTACCAGCATACACCTTCTCACAGCCCCATCCCCAAAACCCAGCAGTCATTGCAAAATAATCTCTCTTGAAGCTAACTTCCCTGATTTTTATTTCTATAGTCTAAAATGACAAAGTTTTGAACTGCATTCCTCCTTCACGCACTGAGACCTGTGTTTTTCATTTGTACTATCAAGAAGTGTGTCATTATCATTTAAATAGTTTTATTGTTACAATACTATCGCGATTAGCATTTGCAGAGAATGTCTGAGCTCAGAAAGACTGATGAGGCAGATTTTCTTATGGATGCACATCTTCTCTTCCCCCTTTATCTATACTGCCATGAGGTCATCTCCTGTCTCATCTCTTCCCTTACCCCACTGTGCACCACACCATCTTTCTAAGCATCCCTGTGACTTTTCTACTAGCCAATAGATAGTATATGTAGTCACCAGAAAGGTATTCTCATGATGACTGACCTGCTGCCTGCGACCAAACGGAGTATATAACAGCTGAGTTGTTCCTGCCTTTCCCTCTGAGCACAAGGAGGACAAACATTTAGCTTTCTCTCTTCTGCTGAGCTTTGGGTTTTCATAAAACTTGCAACTTCAAGATTCCTACCTTCAAATTTAGATGAAGCTGAACAGCTGGTTCAAAAGCTACTGGGAAGGGATTAGCAGACAAGCAATAAGACAGCTTTCACCTCTGCCCTCAAAAAAAGAAGAAAAATCAGGACTGTTCAAAAATTCACCAGCAAGTAAAGGTAGCAATGGTGTAGCACCTTTCTAGCAGAGGAAACCAGAAAAATTTCACTGTTAACAAGGTCAGAATTTTGTCAGAGTTAACATGAGTATGCTCACAATGATCTGTTTCAAATATCAGAGATCACACAGTCCTGCCATTTTCCTAATACTTAATATTGCAAATACGTAACAGCAGAGAACTAGGATAGCACACTCTTCAGTGTTAAACTATTATCTTTACAAACCAGCTATACTTGTGAGTTTTAAATTCTGTTAGTATATCTATTCTTGATTACAAAGTAATTACGTCTTGTTTATATATTCAAGTGAGCCAGCCAGCATATGAAAAAAAAATCACATATATGATACTGACATTAGATCCAGAGCAACAGTGGGAGACGTGGCAGTTAAGGGGGCTGGCCTAGGATGCAGGGGCAGCCAAGGTCAGCTGGGAGTTTTCTGCAAATTTCTCTTGTGTGACCTGAAGGTAAATCACTGCGGCATAGGGCCAGCAAGATATTTACATATGTAAACTCGGTTCACCCAAGAAAGCTTGCAAGATAAACAAACAGTACTTGAATAAAAGTACATTCTAAATGTCTTTGTTGATGCAGCCTTTAAACATTTTGTGCCTCCCTAAAATGCAGAAAATACAGTTTGCCTGCCATGTAGAGGTTTTGAGAAGAAAGACAGACTGAAAAAAAAAATCTATGTATGCAAAGCACAACCATATTTTGGCAAAATCCTCAACCAGTAAAAATAAAAGCAATTAACTCCTCAAAAGCATGTTTTAGGTTGCTTATAGGGTAACAAAGATCTTCTAATCATGTTAACATCACTGGACCTGATCCAAATCCTGATGAAGAAAAAGGACATTTTTAACTGACCTTAAGTAAATTTGAACATGACTGATCCTCAGTGTTGGTCAGTTAACTGTGTATATGTCTCTAGTGCCACTGCTTTAACAGGGATGTACAAATCAACTTTGTACTGAATGTGCAGCAAGACCACATCTGCTGAAACACATTGAGCACCAGACCTCCTAAGTGTGAGCTGCAGGGCCTTTCAACTGGAGGCTCAGGACCAAAGCTCTCCAAGTCTGTGCTCATCAATCTAGTCGGTGCTCACTGAACTGCTGATAAAGTATTATTAATCATCTAACATTTGACAGCTTACTGTCAAAGACTATTGTAGGAAAAAAAATAATCTTACAGAATCTGTAGTGTATATTATTTACAGATACATATAAAACAATTTTAAAATTAAATAACCCAATGTTGTTTAATCATCTTCATAATCAACTTAGATATTTTCTTTCATATTTTGACCATACTCAATTAAAAGAGAAATCTGTGCAAATACTTCAACCATACAACATGAGGTAAATTAAATTGACATTTGGTTAAAGATATGCTTTAATACCAAAATTACATTAAATCTGGTGGCAAATTAAGATGATATTCTAGAAAATAAATGGTCATAAAAACGTATGAAGACAATACATTTGGTTGTACTTCAGAGAAAATATTTAAAATGGGATTTTAGATTTTTACTTATATTCACTAAATAAATCCAAGACAATAACAGTAGCAATAAAAAAAAAAAAAAAAAAAATTTCTTCAATGGCTACAGCAAGATTCCTTTGGTGATCAGTTTGCTGACCAAATAACTACAACACTCAAAATATTTTTTCCTATTTTGCCAACATGGTCTAAATATGAATACAAAAGGTACATAAGAAATTTAAAAATCCACATTAATAAGGAGTCTTATGGACTCTTATTCAATAAACAGTTCCTATTACACTTCTACACACAGTAGATTATTTAAAGTGTGTTTGCACTAGAATACTTCTATTTTAAAAGATAAAGCATATTTTTCAACCTTAGTTCAATCCATTAGTGTATTTTTTGAATTAGACTCCAAAAGCTACAATAATCAAAACCATATGTAGAGCAGAAATGTCCAATTTTTTATGCTATATTACTTCTTCAGCATTATTACAAGTTCAGCCTACCTGATGTGAGTCTAATTTTCTACTCAATCTTAGTCCCACTGGGAAAGTGAGATATTGTGATTATTAAGAAAAGCAGAGAAAGAAGAGATTAAAGACTGCCTGCTAATGAGTAGAAGAGAAAAGAAAGAGATGTGCCAATGTATAGTGTAGTATCTCTAAATTGAACTGCCAAACAATAAACAGCAATAGGAAATAAACAATTTTTCATTACAGAGAGAGACATTTTTAGATGTTCATAGATAATAAGTGGAGAATGAATAAAAATACTGATAAAAAGAGAGAACACCAAAAGTCATATACAAATTGGAGTATAAAGTTTGACTACTTCCCTTACAGCTTTTGACAGAACAAATATAACACAGACATCCAGTATATTCATTAAATATTTGAAAAGATAGATGAATAATGAAGGTCCAGTAAGATACTGCTAGTTTTATTAATTTTATATCTACTTATCTCAGCTGATTAAAATAATGAACAGAATTCAGCTTCACTGAGAAAAACACAGTTTTGCTGTGGAGTGGTACCCAACAATAAAAGCCATTGAACTAATCAAAAATGTCAGCAGTTGTGCAGACAAAATATTTAGAAATGACAGTTCTCCAAAGTTGTTTGATGTACTTGGGATTTTTAACCTCCAGAAGATCCCACTTGCACCCCCTGTACTCCCAGAATCCTAATTCCATATGATCTAGAAAAAGCATTATTATTACAAAGAAAAATGCCTTTGAAGGTTGACTAGAATGCAAATTCTTTAAAGACTGATACTACAGCATCAGGTAAAATATTTCTGTTAGAAATTTTGTTGAACAGAGATCATCTTCTCATCAGGAGATCTCAACACGTTTTACAACAGAGGAAAGATTTTAGGTGGAGAAAATGAAGGAGAAATATCAAATGGAATGCCTAAAATTATCTAGCATATTAATACCGCAGTGGTACTAGTAGTAAATATTCTTTAAAATTCATATTTTTACAAAGCAATATTTGTAAAGTACCGAAGAGAACTTGATACTACTTGACAGATTTACCACAAAGATTGGTGGCACTGTAGATGTACCTACATCTACTAGATGACTGCAAAATAACCTTAAAGTTATTCTGAGAATCTGGAAAAAAAGAGCATTCTGACCTTGCCTCACACAAATATAGAATTATCTGTGATTCAAGGAAGGTGGAATAAACAAAAAAAAATACAAATTCTTCTCTGTGCAAACTGAAACTAGTACAGGGTGACAATATCTGCTCATGTAAAATTAGCCAGGGCAAGCGCATCACAGTCGCCCATTGTCTTTTATAGTAGTCTTGAGACTTCTTCCAACAATCAACTAAGCAGCACAATTAAACACACAAAACTTGACTCTTGGCACTAAAAGCATAGAAACAAGAATATCCATGTTTAATACTAATACCAGACTGTAAGATAAAGGAAACCTTTGTGGTCACCTAGAATTGGTATTCCAAAAATAATGGAACTTACAAACACGTACCGAGATAAAAGCAGGTGATCTACTCCCACTCAGTGTTCCTGTTTAAGCCCATAAGGACTATACAAGTCATATTGTCCACCATATATAAGACGACAATCATTTCACCTTCATACTTCATGAAGTCTGTTATGCTATACGCGTTCCCCCATGTCTTTTTTCCCCTATCCGAATGTGGCTTTCTCACTTATACCCTGTTTACCAACAATCTGTGATGATCAGTGACCTAAGCTTTTTATGTTCAGATGTCTCAGTCTTTGCATCATCTGCTTATTGTATCACTAATGATGTTGTTCATTCCAGGCCACTGACAAGCCCTTAAACACTGGTGGCCATCCCTGACTAAGGCCATGAGACCTGTGCCTGCCTGATGATGACTCACCACTCGTTTAGCCACTCCTCATTCATGCAGCATGTACTGGGATGACTTTGTATTGTTCTAGCTGCTTAATCAAAATTCTTTGCCCTCCCAAGTTCCCCTTTGTCATAAAAAAAAACCTCCCTACATCAACAGCTCTCTTATATCTATCCACACAAACTGTAATCTCATCAAAAGGGTGTCATATCAGCTTTACAATATCTGTGTTCCACAAGTCTAACCATTATTATTACCCTTATTTCATTCCTTATAATTGAGCCCTATATCAGCCATGCCATTATTTTGCCTAAGATGGATGTCAGTCTGACAGGCCTATAATTACCATTGTAACCTCTTTCACCCTTTCAAAATATTGGCTCAACAATAGATTTTTTTCTCATCTTCTGGAATTTTCCAGTTCCAGTTTTATTGAAAAGCAATAGCAATGATCCACTGAACTCCTCAGACAGTTTTTCTATAACATTTGGACACACACTATACAGAAATGCTGATTTTGAAAGGTCCAAGGTTAGCAGCCTATGCCCATTTTCATTCTCGTTAATTGCTGAAACAAGGTATTTCAGCTTCAGCACCATCATATGACTACCACCCTGTTTCTTTTCCGCAGAGAATCAGGAGGATCACTCTGAATCACCACTAACTTTGAATTTATACATTAACCTGTAACAAGCCCCACTTGGGAAACGCAGCAAGTGAGATAATAAAGGAGACATAGATGGGACTCCTGCTCAGGGAGTAAAAAGGGTTGGAAGGGGAGGATATCAGTCTTGGAGAACCCAGAAAAGGCAAAGGAGTTTGCTTTCCAGGGTGAGGACTACTAAAGAACCCTAGGGATTTGAAGTGACAGCATCAATTTGGCAGCTTAAGGAAAAAAGTCTGTAGGCACAAATGAAAATCTGTTCAAAATGAATCCTTGTAAACCCAAAATCTCCATCTAAGTATTTTTTTTTCCCTCATCTCATCCCTAATTATTTACCACCTTACAACTCCTCTGCTGCTGCTAACTCCTACATACTTCTGCTTAATCAGCAGTTTCCCTAGTAGCAATCTCTTCTGTGCCTCCTAAATCCACCCAGATGAGATCACTGAATACCCTTTAGCTGGGAAACTAGTTATCTTAGCTATAAAAGATGGACAGGTTAGCACAGAATTCAGAAAAGTAGCTGGTTAAATATGTAACAGAAATGTTTATTGACTACCTCTGTTTTTCCTATTATTACATACATTTCTGCCTTTTCCACACAGTAACAAGGTAATACCATCAGTAGGATTTTTTCCTCTTTAAAAAACTTTTTAAAGTCCTTAATTCCAGTGGCCATAGGTTTCTCCTTGTGTCCTTCTGCTTCCTTTACAAACATCTTCAATTCCTAACTTCTCATTTATATTCATTTATTCATTGCTATCAACTTCCCTTTTTTCCCCATTTGTTTCATTTTATATTACAGCTGCTTTCTCTTCCTCTGTAAGCCAGGCTAGTTTTTAACTGTTGGAAAATTTTCATTAAAAAAACACCAATGAACTGACCCTGGAACATTTCACTCAAGACATCCCTAGTTTGATAAAACTTTTGTCAAAACCAGCAGAGGACTCGGAAAGAACTCAGATGGGATGCCTTGGGACTGCCACAGGGCTATGCGTACTATTTGGGTTCCTGTCTCTGGGGAAGATCTGCCAAGTGCAATGGCAAACCCCCGAAGTTTCTAGTTACCAAAACAGAAAAATAAAAGCAAGACAAAAAAAAAAAAGGAAAAAAAAAAACCAAAAAAAACCCCCAAGGAGAAAAAAAAAAACCAACCAGTGCTTAAAACCAAAAGAATGTATCTCTCAAACTCTTTCAAAACAGACACATCTAAACTGGGATTGCAAAAATACAAAATCACAGAATAAGTAATCTAGGTCTTAATATACACTTGTCTACGTTACCAGTGCTTGCTTAGTTATCTACCGCTCCCTCAGTTCCAACATTTTGTATTTTTAAATTTGTCCATCTAACTCATCGAATGTCTTGGGAGGCGATGGGTGTCTCTCTGGGTGAGAGTGACTGACAGGTGCTGTGCAGGCACGTGTGTAACGAATGTCAGAGGCAACACGGAGTCCTCCTCAGAGAACGCCATTGGGAGAGACAGCTTGTCTTCTGGCAGTTTGTAAATAGAAATCCAGTGGGAGTTACATGGATCTGAATTACCAGTCACTTTATTCCTGCCTGCTCTCTATGGGAATAGGAGAATAAACAAGTACTTTTCATCACGGCACTTCCCATCCACAGTAGAAGACAGCATCTATTCAGAACAGATCATTACAAAGGATAATCTCTCTTTTGTTTTATCAGCATCCCAATTGTGTCATTACAACTGCAGTTACGGCCAAATAGTTATCACAGAACTACATTTCCACAAAAAGCATTTTTATGATGTGCCTATTCTCTCCTCTTTCAAACAGAGTACACACGCCATGCACAAATTGTGGATAGGATCCTAAAAGCAAAGAACTTTAGAGAAGCAATAACATGAGCACAACTTCTACTACTTATTTTACTTAGTGACACCTGGACACAGAGCAGATAGATAGTTCGCCAAGAGCTCTCTCACATATCGATGCAGGGAGCATGCTTTCAACATAAACTCTCCCTATTCAGAATAATGAACTCCATTGTATAGTTGTCATGATCCTCTTTTGGGGTTTTGGGGGTTTGGTGGGGTTTTTTTGTTTTGTTTCTCTTACTGCACCTCTCTGTCAAAAGAATAGAAGAGCAAAGATGAGCAGCAATGCCTAGAGTTTTATTCGGTGAAATGTAGATACCAGGAAAGCCTTGGAAAGCATACACAGTTGTTGTCTTTTGGTCTGCATCTCCCCAAGACAGCTGACAGGCAGGAGAGAGTTGTATTCTCTAAGGCTATATTCAGGAACTGGCACCTGACACAACAGTACATACACCTGCAGAAAAACGCCTGCTTATCAGTGAATGGAAAGAGGCAGAAAGCCAGCAGGTGGCACTCAAAAACATGTACCGCTGCCTGGATGAGAGCACGATCTTGTGCACTACACACGGCAGTTCTTTCTCAGCATCTTGTCTACATAACCGGATAGAAACAAATAAACAAGAAAAATAAATTCCTGTTAAGCAGAAAGTCGGATTTTAAAGCACATATCAAAGAAACATCTATGAACTCTTAGTCCCAGGTGAAATACTGTGTCAATGGCATCTCAGAAGTCACGTTCACGCAACCCAACCAGGAAAATTCACACACTCTGTTTCATTTTCTTCTTCTCTTTACACCAGCACGATCTACCTGTGCAAAGGAGATCTCCATTTGCGATTACATTTCTCAAGTCTCAAGAAGGAAGAAATTGTACCATTCTTCTCTGACAGGAACCTGCTGGTTTGGGATTGGTATCTTTTTCCACTGCCTTCAGAGTTCAGTGGTGAAGTATCTGAACATCTGCAGGCAATTGTACCTATTCACTGAAAATGATTATTTGTTTTCTAATATTTTAGCTGCTCTCCCTCCCCCTTCTTTCTGTACGTAGCCATTTGCTCAAATGAACATGTGCCCAAGGTCAAAACTAAAGCCATCATCTTGCATTGGTAGACATTTAGCACTGCTTTACTAATGATTAAACCAAGGTCGCTTCAGTTTGTGAAAAGGCATCGCTAATGGTCACCAGTCTCTTCTGTCAATAAATAACAAGAAGTCAGTGCTGCCTGTCATTCCTTGAAAGACACTGAATCAAAGTCTGCCACTTTAAGCACAGCTCTCATTATTTATTCTCTTTCTTCTACACAGCCCGGTATCAAAATAGACTTCCTTTCATATTTCACAGTTTTTAAAAGTTTAAAACTCGACATTTACAGGTTGGGGTTTTTTCTCCCCTAATTAGACTTCCTGGAAAAAAAACAAAAAACAAACAAAAAAAAAAACCACCAAAAAAAAACCACCTGAAAAAAATTTGCAAGGTTGGATCATATTGCTAAAATTTTAGTTCCTACATTTTTACAGTTCCTTCCCAAGGCTACATCCTACGATTTACAGAGAACTCTATATATGGGTCATTAAGAACAAAGCCCATACTTAGTACTTTTTCTAAAAGGCTAGCCACACAACTGATTCCTAGATCAAGCAGACTCTCTAAAGTGGTGAGACAGACAAGACATTCAGAGAAGCCACAACACAGATAAAGTAAAAAAAAATGTTTACAGCTCCTATATCATTTTTTGTAAAAAAAAAAATAAATAAATATGAGACTTATTGTTCTATCCAGTATCTGGGCATACTCAGCACAAAAACACAAAATAAGCACATCCATTTCCACCACCAAGAAATCAGTAAGAACAAAACTCTTCATTCAGATATACACAGTATATAGCTTGTGAGATAAAACTATAAGCTCAGAGGTACTTCAAGATGTAATAAAAATTCATACAGTGCTTCAAGATCCTTCATACTCCAACGACAGAGTTAGTGTTGCTGAATATGTCTCCTGATAAGAGGGTGAATTGCTACATGCTCAGATTTAATTTTTCAAGTGATACAAATCTGTATTTTGTTCCTTCTAAATGACCAGATGGGATATTCCAGAGGTATTTTTTTCTTTTCCTCCCCACAAGAGGGATAAATGTAGCATACATTGCTAAATTGGTTCTGTTCTGCTGCTTTTATTAAAATAATTACACTATGTATACATCCAGATAGGCCTAGGGGATTTTTTTTATATATATTTGATTATTAATTCCAGTTCAACACTCAAATGAGTAAGTAAATAAATCTTATTCTAGTTAAGGAATTTGTTAGTTGGTTTTACAAAGTGCAGACTATTTTTGGGTAAGCCAGACCCAAATTTTACAGTCCTGATTAAATTACTCTCAACCGTGAGGAGATCATTTTCTTCATCATTGAGTCAGAGTTCTGGCATAACAGTCAGATTTCAAAGGCAACACTCAGAAATTGCCAGCCTGCATGGAATTCTCACATGTTTCAGACTTTATGTTTTGCAAGTTTCGACTTAAAGAATATTACTGCCCCAATTACTCTGCTGCTTTTGTCTCACATAAAATTTTAATTCAGTTAAAGGTGAAACAAATAAGATACTGAAATATTTATTTTTATTATAAAAAAGAACAAAGCAATCTTTGTGTTTCTATTTCTCCTCTTTCCCATAATGTTAAGGAGGCAGATCCTTTCATGGAGAAATCATTCATGTTACTGTTACATTACATACTTCGCTTATAGCTATAAATTAAATATCAAGTACAAGTGAACTTCATTTTAAACATTAATTAGAAATTACATACCTATTCCACGGTAGATGGCAGGAAGGGCTCTACGTTGATCTGACTGTTTTAATTAATTCATTCTGGCTGACTTAATTATGCAATTTAAAGTATTTTTTTTTCTTTTTTTTTTTTTTTGCAGCTGGATAGTAAATCTTCAAAACTTCTGCCTGTTTTATGAGATTAAGAAACATCACTATATATTAGTGAATTCAGAATGGCACAGTATTAGTGATTCACAGAGAACACATTGTAGCTAGTTAATACCTTTTCCACTGATGTCCATGTGTTCACAACGAAAAAAAATACTTTGAACAGACACTTGGGCACGGGGATATTTTCAAACTTTGATAAGCAACAAGTTTTCACTATTGCCAGCAACAGTAGCTTGACATCTGGCTCCCTCTTTATCCTGATGATAATTATAGTTGAAGGTATCACAGTTTTTATGACAACTGTCTTGATTTGAGAAGTAGAAAACCAGCATAATCAAAACCTTAGCATTTTATTAGAAGGTTGGGATGTATAACGGAGGGAGGTTTATTTTTTCATCAATGGAAATAGTTACATAGGCTTATAGAATTCAAAAATAGAAAGCATTTTTTAAAGTTATAGAAAGTATAAGGCAGTTCCTCTTTGTCTAAGATTTTCTTTTTGCATTTTTTTCCTACAGAAAGTTTTGCAAGTCTTAGACTCAGTAAATGACATGGGTGTCAGAATATTTTTGCACAGGCTGTAACTGTACATAAAATGTTGACATTTGGAAAAATATTGTTTCTTTTAATCAGATTTTTATCAAAGTAGAGCCCTTCATTCTAAGATGAGTGACTATAATTAGATGGTTCCCTAACCAAATCCTCCTACTCTCCCAGCTTTTGCTACAACTATAAGTTATTTACGCATAGAATAAGCCCTGCACCAAGTTAATGAGATGCACAATAAATGCATCATTAATTTATACTAGATACTATTCTGTTCCCTTCATATCTATTGTCGTTATCCTCCCACAGCACTCAAGCTAATTCTAATTGATGGTTTCCATCAGCAAATTAAAAAACAATATACTCCAGACTATAGTGATGAAAAACATACAGAGTAAAACAATATGTTCTAAAAGAACACCATGCTTTGTTATCTTTATGGCGCAGAATGAAAGACAAATTAGTTAAAAGAATGCTGTGCAAGTCTTTTTATTGCTTTTGCGATAATAAGGAGATAGTCCTTATTTGTTTTGATTGGATGGTACAAATTCATTGTCCTGTTACAAATTATTGATTTGGTTGAAAATCAGCAGTTGCCTGATTTAATACTTACAGGTGTTTCGTTCTGATAGTTTACATTTGCAATTTAAATTGCATTCAGAAAGCTTAAATGACTAATCCTCAACTTGTAGGCACGCTCCTCTATGGAAAATATAAATCCAGTGTCAAACACTTTTTTCTGTTAAATACATTATTGGTGAAAAATTTGTTACTTGTCCTGCCAAATGGAAAGAGAATCACAAAGTTTTAGTAGGGGCAGTAGAAGTTTAGAGGTTGGAATAGAGGTATTTATAAGTTGCTTTAGTAAGCGTTCGACAGCAGCCCCAAGCTAATTGCATTTTGTTTGGTCTACATACAGAAATAAGTTTATGCTTTTACAGGAAGAGCAGGAAAGGAGCTGCAGTTTATTTTGAGCTAGTCTGTGGTGCTGCAAGCCATCAGGGACAGAGCGAGCTCAGACACAGCAGTACTCACACCAGTGCTGATATTTGCAGTCGGGAAATATTTATGCATTTATGAATGGAGAGTGAGGTTCCTCATTGCTAAAGAGCAGAGGTAAGCAGGGACGACAGCACAAGGGGCCACCAAACCCACAAGCACGTCTCTTGAACTCAGGACCCACTCTGCTGTTTCTTCCCTTCCCTCCCCACCATCCACCATGGCCTCCGGCCCTCACCTGTACCCATGGGCTTTCCTACCTTCTCCCTTCCCCACTCATAAGAATGAAAACAGAGGGACCCGTTCCCCTGTGCAGGCCTATGCTGCTGTGAGGGTCCTGAGGGCACCAACAGGCCTTCACAGTGGGCCTTCAGCAGCCTCCCCTCCGCCCCTGCTCTCTGGGCGCCATTTTACCTCAGCCCCGCCGCAGCTTCCTCTCCGCCTCAGTCAGGGCCTGCAGGCTGCTGCCACGGGGCTCACCTGGCTGAGGGGCAGGGGTGGTGCGAGGGCCCTGGCTGCTACAGCATACCACGTATATCATGGTACAACATGTCTTACTCCTAATTTGGGTTAATTTTGACTGCTATCGAAAAAACAGTTATCTTTTAGAGGAAGTGATTTACCACCTCTCTGCATAAAAGCTATCGCTTCAGCAGATATTGCCCAGTGCTAGGGAAAGATTTAGAAAATCTTTCACATGAGCCCTTCCATCTTCCCGCTTCTGTCACCCGCCCACTCCCCACAGCTCAAACTAGCCTACAACAGCAGCTCAAATTCATCTTTCCTATTTTACAAGTAACTTTTCAGATGGCTTCTTCAAATGACGGCCCCGCCCGTGCTGAGGCTTTCTTCAATCTACTCAAGGCCCCTTCTAAACCCCCACACCAGGCAGCCCGGAGAGCTGGCACCACTCAGGCTGTGTACGCCACACATACAGCGGTGCGTTCGCTACGCTTGGATAGCTGTTTGCCCTCTTTATAGCTCCATTTCGTCTTAAAACTATAACAGTAGTAGCAGTAGTAGTACTTCTGTACAGTGATTTGAGGGTTAATGCTAGAAATCACCACATAGTCCAAGCAACTATCATTATTTTCAGCTGTTTCTCAGTTGACAAAGAGACTAACTATATTAATAGTTTTCATTTTGGGGTTTTTTTGGTGGAGTTTTTCTTGAGTTACTTGTCACATTTCTCCATGGATGGGTATTATTTTCACCCCACTCTAATAGCAGCAACCCAGTTTGTATTTTATTTTAAATTTTTAGTTTTTTCACGTAATGGTCTTTCATTTAATTTTCTCCCACAGACTATGCACTTACAAGACAACTTTAAAGTTCTTCCTCCTGTTCTGTCATGCCTTGCTAGTAGTAACCGGTCCTCTTGCTTATGTTTCCATTCCACATCCATGTTTGTGAAAGTTCCCCAACCTCAGGCACACAGGAGTGAAAGATGAGCGATGTAGCTTTCACACTTGATGATAGTGGCTGATATTCTCTCATAACTGTTCTTCATTTATGGTCATTATTCGCGCTCTATCTGACCAACAAAAGAAGCTACACTGCCACATGAACTTACACAACTCCAGTGGACTAACTGCACGAGTAAACAACCTTCAATGAAAACAACACAGACATAACCTAATTTTATTTTTTTAGTGGGAAAAACACCATTTTAGGGCAAACACCTTTCCATTAATGTCTGTTAAATTCTGTAGCTTCTGTAAATTGTAAGAATCTATTCTTTCCTAAATACTGCAAAAAACCCCCCACCAAATCTCTTGATTTGAGGTGTGTGTATTACATCCCATTCTAATTATTTTCCTGTAGTTAGCTTTTAAAAATTAGCTGAAAACACAATTCAAGAGATGCAAATTCTCTAGACAAGATACAAGTCTTCACCTGAAGTCTTACCTGAAGGATAATTTAAGGATGTGATGCATACACTACAAAGTGTATTAAGCCCAATTTTCAGTTTTTACCCAAAGCATTATTCAAAAGTCTCCTCTCCAATTATGTTCTATCTTCCAGAAATAAAATTCCTGCTTTCTAATTCTTGGATCTGAAATGCTCCCTCCTGCAGTTCCAAAAAACTGAGGCAGTGTGTACACAGAAAGAATTGATGTTTTACTGTGCCTACTTTCTTTGCCCTTGAATTTCGCAACTTTACTTTGAGCACAGTTTATCCTGTGCCTCGTACGCCCAGAACATCATTTGGGAAGGAAGTACCTATTTTCCTTTCCTGCATGGGTCTGTCACGGCTCCGTACCTCTGAGTAGAATGTGTGTGATGGAGCATTCAACTTGAGGGAGCCAGCAAAGAGGTGCAGCCATTTATCAGTCCCATTAGCGTACAGCGCTGTAATGCATGTGAACCCAATCTCTTGACCTTTTTCAAATATGATTTCAATGCCATGTGGGTATAACCTGCTGAGTGACATTACAACCGGACTCCATTGCTCTGTTTGAGCAAGTATGACCCTAAGAGCTGCAGGTGAATGAAAAGGGAGTAAAAGCACAGCTGTTACCAACCTGAGTGTCCACCAAACCAACAGGAAAGCTCTAGACTTACAGAATAACCAGCAGCCAGCCAAGAGGTTTGAGCAAACACCAGCAGGATGCCATTCAGACGAACAAATGCCATTTCTTAAAAAATAGATCACAGACTGATGGGGAGTCTACAGCTACCAAGCCACACTGCGAGCAGCCACAGGCATTGATTATTCCGTCAAAGTCTATCAAAGGAAAGGAGCTGCAAAGGGGAAGAGCCCTCTAAAGGCTTGCAGAGACAGAAGGTGGTAGTTTCAGGTTACTGCTATTGAGAGAAAGTATTGTGCATGTGCCATTCACTTTTAACACCCAATTAATATTTTAAAGACATTCTCAAGCACTTCTTATAATTTTATTATTTTTCACTTCTGTTTTAATGTCCTCTGAGAACCTTGAAAATCCAATGTCTTTCCCT
>NW_009611712.1:25741-33356 GCF_000690535.1 Cariama cristata
TTGTCCTTTTCCATTTGACACACTCATTTATCTGAGTTTCTTAGCAAGGCTCAAATTAACATCTTTTTCTTTCCCTCTCCCTTCCTTGTTTGGAAAGTCTGGCTTGCTTCACATGCAGAAGATAAAATATCTTAAAACAAACAGCACAGAACAAGGAACTCAGCAACTCTGTCTCTTAACTTCCCAGGGCATGATTAGGAGCTGAAGGATCTATCCCACAATAGGGTACGTTTGTAATAGCAGCCATGAAACTATGGGTAAGGAAATAAAAGGATACTTACTGATTTCGGGTAGCTTGGGTCCAGGCAACCTATCATTAAAATTTAGATTGCCAGCTTAAAACATCAAAGCTCACAAAGTCAACTCAAGCAACCTAGGGCTCCCACTATAGAATTAAGGTAGAGATATGAAATGCAAAGCTACAGTCGTGAAATCCCCAATTCAGGACCTGCCTAACTTGAAGGTACCTAAAACTATATTCCATGTTTGATTTCCAAACTATGTTCTTTTATGAGTTATTACTGTTTCCCAATCTGACAGATGCTTTCTATGCCCAGAACTGCCTCACTTAAGAGGAATTGACACTTTCAAGGCAAACCAGTATGCAAGCAATCCCACCTGTGCCTACGAGGGGCCAAATCCAAGTCTTTCACTGTACAGTTAAAACACATCAGCTTGGATACTTAGCGAGGGGGTCTGTAGCTACCTACTTTGGCACACAAATTATGTGGCAAAGCTCCCCTAGCAGTCAATGTAAAAGGCAATTCAAAGCAAAAAGCAAGCAGGCTCTGAATAGTATTCAGGAAGAGACTGTCTCTCTGCTGACAACTGCAGAAGACTAGCTAGATAATTTTACTGGCTAAATTAAATGCCTGTAGTAAAGTGCTAATGTCAAGTGATATGAACAGTTCCCCTTTGTCCTAAAATGCAAAGAAGTGGTGGAAATAGCATTCAGTAACCTTTCATTCAGTAACTCAGGCCCTCTTTTCTGACCTGTTTATAACTTGTAGCCACTGACTGCTGAATGTAAATTGCACAAATACTGCTGTAAGCAGAGAGTAGATGCTAATATTCCCCCTTCTGCAGGCATGCTTAAGCTATGTGAGTCGTGGTCTTACTTGTGCTATCTCTCTTCTCGTGACTATTGAATCCTTTTCTAAATAGTGGATCAACTTCAAGTGCAAAGTTAAGATTGCTGTTGAGATTGCAGCCCCACTCAGATTACTTTATGATTCACATCACTTTCCCAGTGCTAAAGAGAATATGTACGAAGCAAAGCAGCAGCTCTACGACTGTCGCTCCTGCCCAGCTCTGATTTAGGAATAAACAGACACATGCTCACTTCTCAGAGAAGCTGGTTAGAAGCACTTACCAGTAGGAAATATTTCTTCAGAGTGGAGGTGGTGCAAATGGAGATGCCTGCTTACAGGTCTGAGTAGCATGGTAAAGAGTAAGAGGGTGGGATTTCAGGCACATAATTTATTCGTTATTTCCTACTTATTAGTCAGGCTGTTTGCTGTTCTCATTGTGTGGTTACAATGACTTTTGAGCAATTTAACTCACTAGACACAATGCACAGGATCATAGATTAGTTACCCAAGGATATGTTTGCAGCCCGTACCTTGCAGATATTTATTATATTCTTTATCAGAACTACCCACAGTGGTAGCAGCCACTGCAAACAATCATGTTGTCAAGAATAGACGACCATAAGAGAGCTAATATGTGGATAAGCATGAGAAAGTCGGTTTGGCAGAACAATGAAGGGGAGAAAGGTGGCAGTTAAGGATTGCTGACTTGCCTTGAAGCAGATATTTTCATCTGAAGAGGAAGTGGATTTGTTAATCCCAGATGGTCAAGACAAACAGCAGAATAATTTTTGTTCATTTAATACAGCAGCAATAGCATGCATTCTCTCAGCCAGTATGTGGTAAAGTAACAAAACACCAAGAGAGAGACCCACATAAAAGGATTAAACTTAGAAGGCTGTTTATGTTTATTACCCTTTCCCTTGGAGCATGAGATCTAAGTAAACTATAAAACTTCAAATTCCATAAACACATGGGAAAGCACATGGCTTCCCAGCATTCAGATAAAGACCTTCCATGTAACCTTTGATCTCCTGTAGATCCTGGGATCCAAGAACAGCTATCCTAGTATCACATAAATAGATTTGCTTTACAATTTTACATATGTCAAGGTGGTGGAAGAATCATGGTTTATCCTCCAGTGTAGTGAGGAAAGAATCCTTCACACTTATATTTTGTTTAACTTTCCTATTTTAATGGAAAAAACTCTCTCTGCTTACCTTTGTTTCATGATACAGGTAGGATATCGCCAAACGTTATACACTCTTACCCTAGTAAAACTACTTCACTATCTTTTAAAAGTCAAACTCGCAAATAAAGCAACTGTTCCCCATTACTTGTTCTATTTCTTAAATCACTAAAGAAGGTGTTTATATTATTATCTAATATTCTTTTTCCTAATGTTTGCATCAGATAAGGATTTGAAGATGTGCCATCACTTTAAATGTAACCCAACAATAATGATTTTCAATATCTTTTCTATAATAGACTTTGATCCTGAAAACTAATTTTTTAGAAATAAAACTCCTACAAAACCCTGCTATTACTGTTTCTTTTCCCTAAGATATTTCTGAGTAGTTAGCATTTCTCTATGTTCCTTATCTATCACCTACTTTTAAAAGCCATTATAAACTTTGAAATGTGTTTAAAATAGTTGTTTCATTTTTTCATAACTTTCCCTTATGTAATAAGTTCTCTTTCTATGCAGAAAATGTGCCAGCTGCTGCTGTTGGGAAGGATCTGTGTGCAGTGTATTGTACAGGACTTTATTCTTGCCCTTCTACTTACAAGTAAGAAACTGCTGCTGCAGAAACATGTTGGTCTTTGGGAATAAACCACCTTTCCAAAAAGTGAAGACTGGATTGACACTTTCATACAAATTTAAGCCAGCAGAATTCAAATAGAAAGGTAAGGAGAGAGAAGCCCAAAGTGACTGCGTTTCACAAGGACATAAACTGAATTTCAGCCTATGGCCTTCACTCCCCACTGCTCACTTTCTTTGCAGAGGGTTCATATTTTTCAAGTGATGGTTATCCAATCTTAAATGGATTACTTCAAAAATTCTCCTTAAAGTGACAGTTTGTTCTATGTGAATAAATACACAGGTTAGTTTCTATCTTTCTTTTTCTTTCTTGAATAGAACTGGAAAGTAATTTTCCTAACCTCATTAACACTCTCCTAGTAGTACAAGAAGGTACAGATGCCCCCTGGAAATATCCCATATTAAGGCATCACATGAGGAGTGGAGTAGTAAAGGATAAGCATCAGCAGGGAGGATATATCAAGACATCTGAGCACTCACTCTCAGGTATCCTGTGTTTCTCTTGGCCTCTAGAGTCATATTCCATTAGCCAACATATTTACTTCACCCACCTTACTTGAAATCACAACTGGGAGAGTGGCGATGTTAGTAAGAATTACTTTTTATCATGAAACATGCAATAGAATGAGATTTTTCTTTGTTCCTGTATTCAAATGGGCACTTGAGAATACTGACTTTCATTTAAAACCGAACCAAAACAAACAAAACCTCTGTCAACTGTGGAACTAATGAAGCCTAGTCTGATGCAGCTCAATGCCCTCAGTGACTTCTCAGAACACCACAATAAATCCTGACTCTTACAATCATTGCACATAAAACCACACATAAGACAGCAAGCTGGCTGCTGCTACACAGGATGTATAACACATTAATGCTACCAGTCTTTCCTTCACTGGAGATGGTAACTTTTTTCTCTTTGCATTCCATTTACTGTTGGGGGGAGGGGGAGGAGAAGTTAAGGATGTTAAGACTTCAACCCTCTTTCTAATCTGATGAAAATTGGCTGGCTAGGTTCAAAAGTTATTGGAGAGAGAGATGCACAGAGAGGTCTTAATCATTTCCTTAAGAAACTCAGTAAAGAAACTCTTATAGATATGAAGAAAAGAGTTTGAAATGTGACTACGTGCACACCAAGACCTTAAAAGAGAGAGACAACTCAAGTCTTTTGTTGCTGCTATATATTTGAATTCTATATTTAGGCAAGAGGATGCCTAATAAAATTTTTTTAGAAATGGCAATACTAAATAGAATACAAGAATATCTTCTTAAAATCTGACTGACCATTTTGCCTCACAAGCAGCTTTACCATGCTCAGAGAGGGAGGATTCCGAAACAGCTGTTGTTTATAGGGGTTAGCCATTGAGAAGGTTTCTCATAAATCTAGCTTATGCTTTCTTGCTCAGGAAAGAGCTTCAATTTCTAGTGCAGGTAGTATGCTGCTACATACAATGCCCTTTCAGTATAAAAGAGTACAAAACCTAGACTTTAAAGGCTTTAAGATTCACTATGCTTGCTTTTCTTCTTAACTAGTACCCTGTTTATAAAGATCCAATTACTCCAGTGATCTTGTTTGCAGACATTAGGTCAAAAAATAACTGGATACAAACACTTTTGTGTGACTTAGGTAACCAACATGAATATCTCTTTCTGCAAATTATACTCAGAGGAGCACTTGGAAAATTCTACAAGACTAATGTGATTGTAAGATTATTTGATGAACTACATAAAACACATTCATATGAAAAAATCATTAACAGGTCACGGATAATTCACAGATAAAAATCTGATTAAATCCTGAAGCAGTTATATACAATGAATGGCTTGACCTGCTCTATTCAGTGCACGCATATTGCAAGAATCGAGTATATTGGTTCTTTCCTGACACTTCATAGATCTTTGCATATATTATTCCAACTATTCCATAGATTAGAGCAAGAAAAAGATGTTAAGGTAACAAGTTGCTTCTGCAAAATCCAGCAATTACAGTGATTCGTAAGCCAAAATCTCAAAATCCTTCATAGGTTCCATTAAAATTTACTTTTATCTTTTCTTGAATAAGCTATGGAATACAAAACCAATGATGTTCTACATTTTTATTGGAAAAATGCCTTCTGTGTTTCAGAATAGCAGTTTACAGGTGCTCGTTTGACCCTCTAACCAAATAAATTATTATAGGATTATTTAGAGTCCTGTTCCAGTAGAGTTACTCCATGTGCAAATGCCTATTGATTTCAGTGGAACTTCTATTACACTGTCTGCTATGAAATCTTATTTCTTTCTCATTTAAAATCCTCTCTGCTGTGTTTGCTCATTTAATTTCATTATTGGTTCAAATCATTGTGATATTAGAGCTAACATACCCAGAGTAAAACTATGAAATGAGAGAGACTGCAAATCAGAAGGCTAATGATAAAGACGGTCACTCAGAAAGAGAAGGCTTACCTATTTTCTTTGAAGACTGCTAGGTATAAAGAAACCCAATCAGTAAATGACACTTAATCTTTCCTAACTCCAATATACCATATAATCTTATTTGTATCCATTGTTTTTACTGAAACCTCCTTGCAATGTAAGCTTAGCTCTATTTAATAATTAAAATTACTTAAAAGCAAAATTGACTACTTACAGGTACAAGCACTGATTATGTTAATTTAAATTATAAATGCTTTTTCTTCAATGTGATCATGTATTTTTAAGTCTTTTAGACAATCATGCTTCAAGCACATTTGGTATGGAGTATATGAACTGATAACTTTCATATGGTAATGAGTTTCCAATTTCATGTAAATCTTTGTTGTTTTTTTTTAAACTGAAAGCATTTATCTTTTATTCATTGCATAATCCTCTTTACGATGTCTACACAAAATATCAGTAATAATCTGTTTCATCCTTTTGACTGTTTGAGAATTTTATGCAGACCAAAATTTGATTTTCATGTTTTCTGGCTGCAAGGCTTTCCATATTTTGCTTGGATCATTTGCTGCTCACACCCAAATTGGGAAACTGTGGTGTAAACATATGCAGGCCCTGATTCAGTAAAGGTACTTAAAGCACCTGTATTTAAGGCTGTCTATGCCATAAATGTGCCTACTTTAGCACTTAAATCTAGGCAAGGGCTTATGTGCTTTGCCACATCTTAAAGAAACTTGATTTTATATTCAAGGCATTATAGTCAGCCATATGACTATATTCTGGGATGATACCATCTTAATAATCAACCAGGTTCCATGTATATGAAAAGACTTCACTGAAGAATCAGCTCTTCATATATCATCTACAGGCTATTTACAATCAAATCTGTAGAATTTTTTAACCTTTCATACAGTAAAAATAAGTGTCACTAGTTACGCTTTGACATACTCAGAATAACCCTAACTGCTATGTGCTGGGCTCCGGGATGCTCTAACAGTTCAAAGGGTTGCTTGGGGGTCTGTGGAGCCTCAGTAAAGACAGCAGAGATGTGATTTAACTCATTGCACTGTAGACATGCATATCTAAGCCAGCCAATTACTTCTTCTTTATAGTTACTGAAGAAATAGGTGTTTCTACAGAATAATTTATGTCATAAAAATGCTGATATGTACCACATATCGCCTAAACCATGTTTCTGCTTCTCTCTACTGACCACAGCAAGAGTCTCCACAGCCACACTAGTTAAGGCCATGACACTGCAAATGACTCCCACCCTGCTCCCTCCCATCCACTCTCAACCCTCTGAAGTTTTTTCCTTAAAGTATATATTTTCCTTAAAATATGTTTAAAATTTTTTTCAACCCTTCAAAGCACTGATGTTCTGATGGAGGAGGATCCGTTAAAATGGGTGGCACCTGAAGTGGTAATTTGCAGTACTTTCTCTGTGAGCATTACGACCTAAAAGACAACACTACCTGAGATGGAATGCACTAATCTTTGGTGGGTTACTGCATGCTCTGTAAGTGCCTGCACAAAGGGATCCCCTCAGTGGGTCACTGATCAGAAGTGTTTGGAGCAGAAAGAGCCACGGGAAGATCCTGAGACACAGCACCAGCTGCTCAGCAGGGTAAGGTGGTTGCTAATAATGAGAATTGCTCATTCACCAATCAAAGACATAGTTGAATATCCACAGTTGCAAAAGATTTACTATCTCTATAGCTCAAGAAGAAAAAGCTGCCAGGTATTTGCTCTTTCTTTGAGGTTACCTAATGTATTATCACTTATTAAATTTTCTCATAGAGAAGATGATCAACTATGAAGCATCAAATAAAGTTGTATTTGATATAGCTTTAACATTTTGCCCATCTCTCTGTTTGTGGAGGACAGATGCCACTATGCTTTCACATGTTGCACTTTATCTTACTCCAGTGTGTGACCTGACTGAAATAAATACAGAGAAGGCGATCATTACAAAGGAAAAAGTATCATACTTTGGACTGACCTTAGAACACCTTATGAAAAGGTAAAATTATTCGAATGGTAACCAGGAAAACTCTAATATGAAAAGGGAAGAAAATAGGTGAATGTGAGCTTTAGAAAGATTCGGTTCTTCCTAAGATTTTCTTAATTCTGTATTTTCTGGTACAAAAACTCTAACTTGAAAAAGGGGCTGTGTTTGGGAACATAACAGAGCAAATACACTGCTAACTTTTCTTAAAAGAGCCAGTGCATTAAATATAAAACCCAGTAGAGATTTGCAAGACAAAAAAAAAAAAAAAAAAAAAAAAACACC
>NW_009611712.1:33387-126831 GCF_000690535.1 Cariama cristata
CAAACCACCAGAAAACACACTCTTTTAGCCAAGTGTTGACAAAGCAGAAAAACAGATGAAAAAGAGCAATAATTCAAATAAATGAGCCCAAGAACACTACTAGAGTACAGAGATGTGTGACACAAATTCAGAAAGCTCTCCTTCTAGGGAGGCGTCCATTTGTCCAAAACTTTATGAGAGGTCTTGAATGCGCAAGAACCCCAAGTGCTGAGGGAAAAAGCATAATCTATAGTCCAGATAAAATGAAAATGATCAAACTACTATCACCAGTCCAAATGCTGGAACCCTACCTGGTTCATCATCCAGCAGTCTGTTACCAGTTCTCCCCCAGAAAAGACTCCAAATAACATCCTTTAACGTTTCACTAAAAAAAGAGCAGAATTGCACTATGTACAAAGTAGGTTCTCTAGGTGCTAAATGGGCAGGCAAACACGTCAGAGGTTTCCTGACTGCTTGCTAGGTGGATGGTAATTTTTCTGACAGTCAGTTCTAATGGAGTGACCACAGTTTCTGCAGCCCATTTTCAGGCAGAAACAGTTCACAAAGATAAGGTCACTCTCTGAGAACTGAAATGTCAGACAAATCACCATCTAACTTGCAAACTGTGCCTCTAAAGAAGGCTGGTGTGATTTGCAACTTTGGGGTTTGTTTTTTATTGCTCATATTCCAGAGAAAAATCACTGTGGAGCTCATTTGTTCCAGAGCCTGCACAGCCAGAACTCCAGCACGAGGAACTTGCAGAAGGCATGACCACCAAACATGCTGCTCTTCTGTTCACAGAACAGCACCTTCCAGAGATCAAAGGAAAATAAGTCTGATAAGCTGATGCCAAGTCATACTTCACTGCAGGGACAGATGACCGAAAGGGGCAAAGTCAAAGATCCGTTTGAAGCTTGGATCATCCAGTACATCCTCCACAGCCAATTTCTCAAATACAATACTGGATGAGAAAAACCGCAGTGCCTGCAAGCAGCTTAAGAGACTGAAAGGAAATCTAGGGCTGTTTGTTTACAGTAAGAATGCTTAGCTGAAGGTTCACTCATTGGTTTATATGTGGTTTGGGTTGTTTTTTTTTTTTTAAAAAAACATGCAAACCCAATTTTTTATCACCTTCTCCTGAAATTAAAATGATTACAAATCTGGCTATTTAAAGCTGTTTTTTAGACAAGTCATTATGCATCTTCCATCGCATACTAAAAATTCCTATAAAACTGGCCTAAAATCTAAACTTTTATACGAACTTAGGTAATACTTTACCAGCTGTCCTACTTCTTAATTCCCTTCTGCCTTTAGGAATGAGTCTTAGGTTAGGAAGCTTGAGTTCTGCACATATATCATTACAAATAGGAAAAGTCAACAGGAGACAGCATAGAAAGTCATCTACATTAGCAAAGAGTAAAATACAGCTAGACATTCATCACCGGCTATGTCTCTTCTCTAGTTCACTGCATAATTCTAGTTTTCCTATATCTGAAAAGCAAAACAGAAAGAGTCTCTCGAGTAATTTTTACAAACATCTGGACATGCAGGTTCGATGCCCTGCACTGCCTCATTTTGTATACCATAAGAGGTTTAGCCACTAGCCTCACCTACATTAGGAGGTGCAGTGATACATAAATGGAGTGCAGATCTTAAAATATTCCTGTGTAGGATTTTCTGTTCAAGTTACCAATCACAAAAATCTACTTTGAAATAAGGAGGCACATTGCTTAAAATCCCACCTTTGCAGCTTTGGTCAAAGTTGGGTACTAGCCAGGTCATTAGCAGTGAAACATTATGAGGACATCTGACTGAGAAGCATGCCCACGGGCAGGAACTGCAGGGCTCAGTAGCTGCAGAGCAGGGGCTCAGTGGTTGTCAGCAGGGTCTATTTCATGCTCCCAAGTGCATTCATGGTTGGTATTTATGTGACTGGGGGGGGTGGGGTGGGGGGGCAGGAAATCATTCTTACCCTCCCTAGCATTTAGAAAAATTATAGAATAAGCCACCTACAGTAGGAAATATTTCTTACCTGAATCTGGCCTAATTCTGTCTGCTCAATAGACAGATCAAAAAAAGGCTAGTTATGCCTTTAAAGCTGGTACTGATGTTACTATCCAGTGTTCACTTAATTGGGTCACACACCGCCGTACCAACTGACAAAGATGATTTGGTTACACATAGATTGTTCTGATTTGCCCCTATTGTACTTGAAGTGGATTTTCTTGTAAAGGTCGCTATTTTATTGCATGATTATTAGGTGCATCAGTACCTCCTTTAAGTGATATGGCTAACGTTATCTGGTGGATTCTTTCTCAAATTACTTGAATTTAATATCTGCCTATGGAGGCAGAAGCCAGACACTCCGTCACAGTATCTGAATCTGTCAGAAGCATGAACAGTTCTTTAGACTTACAAAACTCTGGGAGGGAAATACAATTTTTAGATTACAGACTGAGAGCAAGGACACAGGCAAATGGAGATGACTGACCCCATGCCACAAAGGATAGCTGTGCCTTAACTGAAAATTGACCCTGGGTTTTTTTACATCCAAGCCAAGTATCTTAGCCTCTAGACCAACCTCCCAAGTGCAAAGATAACTGCATATTAATTAATTAAAAACTATTAGATGTGCAAGTCTTCCTTACGCACCCATCACTGAGATTAGTAGGTTTAAAATATTGTGCGTCACTCTAATCTTCAGAGAAGTGATTTAAATATATTACTTCATCACATCCACAGACATCTTTTCCAGTATCATTTTAGGGAGCTTTAACAAACGGAAGATAGATGGGAGAAAGTGTGTGTTAACATTAAAAATGCTTTTCTGAGGGTCTAGAAAAACACTGACCAAGGATAAGTTTTCAATACATTCAATATTGATGTGCTATTAAAGAAGGTTTCTCCTCCTTCTTTTATACTTCAGTACTTGCAACTGTTAATAAATTAGCACATTTCAATTCCAGTAAAGTTATCCGATGTGGTCTGAAGTGATTTAATTATTTCCAGTGTGAGATAAATAGTCATCTTTAAATACAAGTCTTTAAATAAGTGGATATTTTTGATTCAATTCTACCCTGCAAAATCAAGTAGAAGTCTTTTGAATCTGAATAAAAATTTGAACCCACCTGAATTATTAAAATATACACAAGTCCAAAATAGAGCTTGTGTAAATCCTAATAAGATAAATCTAAAAAATTCAGAACATGTCTATTGAAATATTTCACTGACATAAAAGGAACGCTTCAGCCTAGGAACAGTATTGATAAAAAAATGTTAAAGATGGATGTTTCAGCAAAGTTCTGTTTTGAAGGTTTAAAGATGAGAAAATTTTGAAAATTTGCCTCCTAAAACGTCAATCCTGACTATCCAGATTTTTCCTGTAAAAGATATTAGAACCCAATGATTATAAAGTAACAAACTTAAAATTATAAACCAAACAATAAGGACCCAAGTCAAAGATACTTCACCAAGAAAATAAAATGCCCCATAAATGTGGCTTGACACTTCCTTTGTAGTTTCTTGACCATCCAGTTCCCAGCGTAACAATTTAGAACAGCCCGAGGTCTGCACTGGGTTACACCTCGATCTCCATAGTCCAGAAAAGCACATCTAGCTTCAGGATACTGGTGGAATGCAAAGGTCCTTAAAGATGAATCTTTCACCTGACAGTTTCCTCTATGCAGAGGAAAATCTTGCTGAGGTGGTTAAACCAGTCTTTAAGCTCTTCTGTGAAGGAAAGTTAGTGAAAAGATTACACCAAAAATCAGCATCCCCTGTGCAAGCAGACACGACAAGGACGCCGACATCTCATTTTACTAGTAAATACAGGAGGATTTAACCAAGGAGGTGTTATTTTCTTTTTGGTTTTCTCTTTTTTCCTTCACTAAATCAATTAATCTTTCAAGTGTCAATGAATAGGTCAATCACCAAGCACAGTTCTAACATTTAAGAGAAGTAATTCAGCTTATTAGAGTTGCGCCTGTGTATTTTTTAAGTCCTGGTGTTTTGCTTTAGGAGTTAGTGCACTCTAAAAGCAATTACTGCATACATTTAGATACTGTCCATGTTGTCTAAAAATATTTGTTATCTTGAAAAAGAACTGCAAAAAAATGTCAAACCACAGAAGGGATCTCACTTCATTGATAGTTATGGAAAAAACAGAAGTGTTTTTTGTACTACTTGTGTTCTGGTTTTAATCTATCTGTAAGATCCTATAACATAATTGGAGAGAAAACAAATGCCATTGCCTAACCAAAAGCAAACTTACTTAGAATAATTTAATTGAATTTCCATCCAATCTCACTAACGGGTATCCTCAGCACAATTTATGAACATTTCATTTTGAAATATTTATTGCAATTTTAAAAAGTGGATTGGTAAAGATCACTTCAGTTCTCCACATTACTTCTCTAATGCTCACGCTTTAATTGAGTTTATCCATCAATGTCGTATACTGTTTGGAGAATGGATGCAGGGCTAGAACTGTTAGTGCTGTGTATGGAAAGGACTTTGATTTAATTAACAATAGTATCTCTGTAGAGAAGTTAAAGGCTATATTCATTCTGTTCTAATAAATTAGATTCAGGCTCGTTGTTTGGACAGAGAGTAGTGAATGATGCTCAAGTCTATTTCTTAGAAGTGGCAGGACATGAAACAGTGATAGGTTGCAGAATGGTAGTAAGTTCAAACCATTTAAAAAAAAAAATTACCTCAACTTATCAGAAACATACCAGTAGTGCTGCACTATGTACTTGTTCATGAAACGCTTTTGCTTCCTTCCTTCTGTGCTGGTTTCACCTGCCAGGATGAAAGTTCAGTTTCCAAACCAATGCTGCAAATACAGGTATGGACTTCCACCTTGAATGCATGAAACATTCTTTGTTGATTTTGCCTTGGCAGTCAACTAACTGAAAAGGCTGAGTTAAGATAATTATTCACGTGAGGTATGCATTCAAAGGAGACCAAGATACTTTGAATGTGTGTTGATATTGCCAAATGAGTCCCATTCAGCTTCATTGTTTTCAATACATCTTAATTTGTTTTGCATTTCCTACACTCCACTGAGTATCTTTAAAATAATAGCCAAATAAATTTGTTTTTTAAAAAGGAAACACATTCTGGTTAATGCATTAAGCATAATGTTAAGCTTGGACCTTGAAACAGAGAGAAGATAATGCTCACTTAAATTCTCCCTAAATACAGTTAAACACCAGCAGAACTGTTTTCCAATATTTGATTAAGGTACAGAATGCAACGTTAAACGGCTGCATGATGAAATGTATCCTCTGCTTTTTATAGTAACTTTTAACCTAGCGTGTCAGAGGCAATAACAACACGTGACAGAAGTAACAGCAACAGTGATTGTTCACATTTTAATCCAGAAATCTTATGTTTTAATGTCAAACAACAAGGAGCAAGAACCTTGCAGAAAGATAAACAGAACACACTATTTCTGAAGTACAAATACACTAATCAGTACCAAAAGGGAGGACTAGTGATGGGACCTCAGAAAAAAGCAAGAACCACTGATAAATGCTTCAGCAAAAGCTGATAGGAGATTCTAAAGTATTGATTCAATCTTTTATCTTCCTAGGCTATGTAGGCAAGAAAATAAACAGCAGGACAACATCAAAAACAAAACTATTCAATAGGGAGGATAAAGATCAAAGTAGTCTTGAATGTATTTTGTCATTGTTTCCTGCTGGTAAATATTGTTAAGTGGAAGCATAATACGAATGCATGAAAGCAAAACAAGAGTCGTGCATTTTGTACTAGAAGACCATACATAACCTCTAATTAGAGTATCTAGCAATATATCAGCTTAAGTTTAAAGACAAAAAAAAAAAAAAAAGAGGTGGTATTATTATATGCAGAGGTTGAATCTAATAATTAATAATTCTACAGTATTTTAAGAGCACTTCAGGCTGAATCCTCTGCCTGAAGTTTGTTTAGCTTTATTGCAGTTTTGTTTGTTTGCTTGTTGAAAGAAAAAGAATAGGTCATAAGCTGTCACCACCAATAAACAGGGATGATTAGATGCCTCTTATTAAAGATGATAGCATTTCACCTAGGATAGAAACTTTATTTGAATTGAGTAGTTGTATGAATAACCTTAAAATTTGGCTGAGGCACTGCTTGATTCAAGGTAGCTGTAATGAAGTAACAAGTACCACCTAAGAATTATCCCCTTATGGGAAAGTAAAGCCAGTTCAGTCTCCAGACAAAAAAAAAAAATCAAAGTAACCCCTGTACTGCATTTAACTGCCATCAGGCTTAAAACAGGGCAGAATAAACACTATTTTATATAATCTTCCACAGACTCACTTTTCCATGAGGAAGGTACACTCATAAATTAGGTATCTATTTAATTGCATGAAACCAAGGAAAGTTTAGCATCTCAAGAAACATATAGTAGAATGATTTGGATGTCCTAGATATACAAATTTAATAATAGGAGGGAAATTCCTATGAATAAATGGCAAGTATCCCTTGCTATCAAAGTTTGTTTGCCTTCCTGTTTGTGCATATCTTCCCACTTTTTGAAGATTTTCTATGGAGCATTTCTTTTAGTAATAAACAGAGGCATAAAAATATCAGAAATACTTACCTTTTTAAAGAAATGTTCTGTAGTCCAGAAGGAAGAAAAGATTAAGATCATTAATACAACTTCAGGGAAAATTTTCAGGTAACGTAAATTGTGAAAAGTCTATAACAACAAAAGGGTCTATAACAATTAACATCAACCAGAAATCTTCCCTGTTCAGATCTTTGTAGTTCAACAATTTTCAACTTTTTAAAAGCTGCAGCCCAACAAATTTTCCAGTGAAGATGCAGATCCCCTCAAAAATTTTTCACACACAGAGTGTTGTAGATCATATATTAACTTTGCTTACACTTTTCTTAATTTGTTATTTCTTTGGAAACAATCCACAGATCCTCACCCCATGAATGACTGATCACAGATCAAAAAAAGTCCAATGTCCCAATTATAAGCTCCTTGGGCAAGCAATCTCTAGTAACTAGACTGTAGGTACTGTTTGGAAAACTTTTATTTCAGTTCACTCCTTTATTCCCCTCATGACTCTGGACTGTAGATGCTTTAGTTTTGTTATTAATTAATTCATAATTTGCACACAAAACCAGTTAGAAAATACTAGCTTCCAGAAGTTTCAAATAATTATTATTATTTTTCTTAATGAAAAACTGAGTGAGGATGAAACAGAACAGTGAAGTTGTGGAATCTCCATCCTTGCGGGTATTCAAAACCCCATTGCAGGCTGCCACAAGCAACCTGCTCTAACTGGACCTGCTTTGAGCTGGAGATTGCACTAGCTGACTTCTGGAAGTCCCTTCCAACCCACGATTCTATGACTGTGCTGGAAGTGACATCATAAAGATGTGTTAGACAATCCTAGGCGTTCAGCAACTGTGCACATTTCAACCATAATTTTCTAGCGATCTTCAAGATTCCATGGCTTTACTCATTATAATAGTTGTGTGGTTCCACTGCTATACTCTTATAAATTCACCCAACCCAAATTTCCTTTAGAATAACAGCCATGTTAACTGCTCTTCTGGGCTAGATTTGTTTTGAGCAACTCCTATGTGTATCATTGTCCAGCACTAAAATTCAATGTCGGTGTAGGTCACAGACACCATACTAGCAATAGGTAGATAATCATCCAATTACTGGAAATAGTGGCAATTCTAGCAGATGCAGCGTAGCTGCCCAGAAAGCAAAGTGTGTTCCCCAAGGGCTGAAGGATTTTGGCTTCGTTCTTTACAGTTCTGCTCAAATTCTTAACGTAGCACAGAATGACTAGGAATAGCTCACAGAAACTTCCAGAAAACAGTCCTAGAAACAGGAAAGGAAGTTCGTGTGATGCCAATGAAGCTTATAAATGCAGTACTTCTAAGCCCCAAATAGTACAAATTTAATACACATATTGCGCTACATTTATTTGTACCAGTATCATCTTGTTTACAGTTCAGCTACTCCTAAGACATGGCTGCCACAAGTTAGCATCTGCTTGACTTTGAATGTTAATTAAAGATTTGGTTTTTTTCTTTGATTTGGTTTTGGGTTTTTTTGCTTGCAATTGCACAGTAATGAGGTGGGTCATTTAGCCTCTAAAGAAACAGGGTGACTTAGGGTTGACTTAGTGTTGAGCTCTCATGGACAACCGCTGTGGCAGGTCATTGTTTCTTCTTTTTTCACTAAATGTAGCTTAGACCACATAAACCACAGAAGCTATGTAAATTCACCCTTAAAGTTGCATAAATTGGATTCTTTGTTTTCTGGAATGCAATGCGATGTTCTTTACAAATTATCTGAATTCTTTGTTCCTCAATCTCACTGAAAAGCTGAACAATGTAGGGTTGTTTCCCAGGCAAATCCAAATAATTTTTTTTCTCTGAATATTAAAGCTGATAATGTAGTATGGGGCTACACCAATTCTCATACTTCTAACATAAACAATAATTACAGCATTAATATTGTATAGTGCTGTTTTTTCAATTGAGATGCCCTCTGTTTATAGGTGCATGACAAAAGCCCACTGTGTCTACACAACACATGGATATGAGTCTCAATATTTTTCTGCTGTCAGCAAGTAGTACAGTTTGAAATCCTATGGCCTCTATCTGTAGTAGCTAGACTACCTGGAAAAAATAACAGCTTATCAACTTGCTGAGTTAGATCAAGCAGTGCTGTATAATTCAAAGTCCCATGTGGAGACCAGTGTGGTTCCACATGATAGAATTTTTCTTTTTTTAATGTTTACTCAAAAAAGTATGACATTTCACACAAAATAATTATGTTAAAGGTTATGACTGAAAAGCAAAGTGCTCCAAAAGGTAGGAAATAAAATAGAGGTGTACTGTGCGACATAGCTCATATCCTTTAGGCACAAACACTACAATTTGAATGCTGCCTTGCATAATATGCACATACACTGTGTTCCTTTCCCTTTCCTTCCCTTTCTTTGCCTCCCAGCCAAAATGACCCCCTCTCTCTCATTAGAAAAAAAGGCCAAGTGTTGTGAATGAGTCAGTTTTGTCCTTTGGAAAAGAAAAATGGTGATATCAAATCAGGTGGACCTTCTCTCCAGTGACCCTAACACTGACCAATAGCTGCTGTTTCAGATACAGCATAAGAACAAAGCAAGCATATGGTGAAAAAACTCCCCAAAGTCCAGTGATTTGCAGCTCAAGGGTCTATAAAACTGATGTGCTGACTACTCAAATCAACAGGAACTGAGCTTTGAATTCAGGAACTACTATATGAATACCAAGACTGATGGCAAACTGGACCAAGCTTGACACTCAAAATTAGTGAAAACTTTCTACTTTAAATTTTGTTCTGCACTAAAAATGGATAAGAAAGAAGAAACAAGGAAACTTAAGATTGCTGTGAAGATAAATTCCTTAGGGTTTGTGAAGCAGTTCAATACTACAGCTAAAGCATATAACAAAAGAACACACAAGGAAACGAGTAATTTTGTACTCTGCGGGGTTTGGATGGCAACGTAAATAAAGCTTAGGGGCATATAACATATGATCCAGTACAAGCAAATGTCTAACAATTAACCCCATGGTGACCACAGTACATCTGTGTATAAATGCATATATAAACTATATATGTAGACACACACACAGTGTAAAAGGCAGGGGTCCTGTGGGGGAAAAAAACTCTATGTGAACTGGTAACTTAAACCTTACCAACAGCTTGAGGAGTTGAATGAAATTTCCATAGATTTCCCACAGCCTGATATTTGAAAATTTGATATTCTATTTTTCTTAATGTGTTTCTCTGGGGTTCAAAATACATACATCTAAATTTACAAAAAGTCTACTAGTTGACCAAATTACTTTTCAACATCCTTTGATACAGGGGAGATCTTTTCCCTTCGGTTACATTGCTTTTTAAAGATATACATGGAATATATACGCACTTGAACTATTTTTTACATTATTTTAAATAACTGCAATAATTAAATTTGATTTAGGTATTTTAAGTTTTTTTTTTCCTGCATACTCAAGTTCACTTCATTAACATCTTCTATTTAAGTACTAAGAATTTATAACATGCTTTTTAATGAACCCATTTAAATAATATGGCAACGTAAAACTAGGCATTCCTCTTCCTACAGTTGATTCTGAAACAATTCACAGTCAATAAGCATAACTCTGCCTCATGTTAACCACAGAACAACAATGAAATTCACTCTGAAATCTCAGATACTCAATTTCTGAAAAAACAAAGTATAAGAATAATAAGTAGATTACACCTGCTTCTGACACAAAGGGGGCTATGGAGAAGATATTCTCCTCCTCCTCCTTCTATAGGTCATTTTGACATAAAGCTTAATTCCTTAGTAATGCTTTCAAAGGCATACTGAAACCTCCAGATTGCTTAAACATTATGTCAGACCCTGCACTGCTGAGCCATGATCTAGCCTGTCCCAACTACGGGACTTGCTATGTACAAGATCAGTTTGTAGAAAGTGGCCTTGGAGCCCAAGATAAGTAAGAGTGCAAGCCATACAAGTCACCAAATCCCTACAGAAGATCTGCACAAGCCCCAAGTGATGCGGAAAGACCTGCACTGGATTTTGTTACTGAGATGAATTTCACTCCAAGAGGAAACATTGCCGAGAGCAGCGACGTGCAGAAAGTTAGCTCTCAAAACAATGTTATATAAAGGATATTGAATCCTTATTTACAGATCTTTTGAAATGTCTATCTTTGGATGCGTGCTTATGTATACACTTCCCCTTTCTTAAATCACAGCAGAGGTTTTTCCCAGGTTTTACTTGACAAATTTATGTCCTCTGAAGTCTTGCTTCACCCCTCAGGAACTACAACAACAGCTCATAACAGCATATTGCAAACTTTTAAAACTATTATTTAGATTGTTTGGGAGGAAAGTCTGGGTTATAAGAAACCTAATCATTAGGAAGCCTTTGGGTGCATTCTGACTCTAGACTTGTTCCTGTAAAAGTCCGAGTTTCACTCCCAGGGAAAGCAATAAGCCAGAAACATCTGAGTATACAAGGCAGCAGCATCTTCCCAACCAGCATCAATACAGAAAGAAAAATGGAAAGTAGTCTTCAGTACAAGAAGTTAAGAAGCACTTTTCTGGCTCTCATTCCGATAAAGGTTCAGCTTTCAACATTTCGCAAATACTTGCTTTTATTTCTGTGCTACGGTCAGGTGAAAACTCAGGTTGTTACTAAAATGTCACTAAGCAGTGTTTCTGAGGATATACATTTAAAAGCCATGTCTAAAGGTACAATTGATTCAGCTGACCTTTCCATGTTACTGTGAATACAGATATTCTAATGGCTAATGCAGGAAGCTACTGCATGTGTCACACCATACTTCTACTTGCTTTAACCTTCCAGTGTACCTATGTTTAAAAGTACCAAAATATCAGTACCAGAAAAATAAATTCACCCAAAAACTTTAACTGTAATGAAACCTATGAGATTATTCATTTGCTTTCACCTGAAGAGCACAGGTTAAAAGGTTAAACTGAAACTCTTCAGCAAGCTGCTTGTAAAGGGCCAAGAAGGACCTTACAAAATAGGTACATATGCACTCCTAGCAGATGTCTATGCCAAAGAATGCAGAGCAATTTACAGATAATACTTAACCCAACTTTAAATGAGCTAGCCCAGGCTTCCAAGTCTCAGTAGAATGAAGTTCCCGCATGCGTATTTATCCTACTGGAAAGTAATTTATCTTGACTGAGTGTACTCCCAATGAAAGAAATTGTGCACCTTGACAAGCAAGATGGTGCTCACTGTGCAAAGGGCATTACAGCCTTTCCCTCTGTATTGCCACAACTGTGTTTCCACTAAGACATCACCTCTCCATTGTTTGCCCTATTCGATATCAAAACTAACCCTGACTACCATACACAGAAAGCAAGACAAGTATTAAGAAATAAAAGCGAGTCCCCTTCTAAATGCTTGCTGTTTGACCTAGTAATCGGTGCTTAAGAACATGCACATTTAAAAACATTACCAATCCACCAACATGTTTCTATATATGGCTGTGGGCATGCTCTCGTTTGCTTATTGGGAAGCATTTTCTGTATAAATGAACTGCTTCTTCTAGAGCTGTCAAATCTATAAAGCATACAAAGCAGCTAGAAACTATCCCATAATAGCATATTATCTCATAAACCCAACCTTCATTAGGAACAACTCAGGAAAGCATTACACTGCGTGTAGAGTAATTTAAATTGTGACTTTTTTGATAGAATAATAGAGGTTTGTCGTATTTATAACACATAGGTAACAAAAAAGCTTTCAGTCCTAAAAAGTCCCTTAGATAATTTAAACGCATATAATTTTTTGCGGTTACAAATTAAAGCTTCAAGACTTGGAAATCCTGTCTGGTGAACAAGTTTAACAGTTTCTGTAAATGGAGAGAGATTAAGTGCCAAGGCAGGAAAGGAGAGGCTGAGAGCTTTAACCCACCTTTACACTCTCAGAGTTTTAAAGCTGGTCCTGAGCCAATTCAGGCTTCTGTTTTATGCTATAAAGTCTTATCCTTTATTGCCAAGAAGAACTGGAAAGCAGCAGGCAAACCAATAACATGGCAGTCGGCAAGAGGATGGGCAGATCAGCCTTTTATGAGAGAGCTATCTAATGGAATAGGTATTTTCCAGTGAGGTTTCTGCTTTCTTTCCTGCACTGAAGAAGCAGAGAAAATGCAGGGTCAAGCATGAAGTCAAGCACCAGCTGTTGCATTGACACTTCAGAAATCAGAATAGGGTTCTTCAGTTTTGTCCATAGCTTTTTAACTGAATCACAAAATTATTTCATTGAACAAATTTAAGAGTCCAATTCTGCTCTCAGATAACTCAGCAGCAATGTTATTATTTTCTTATATGGGGCAACCAATCAAAATTTTAGGTATTATTTTTCTCCATTTATCCACTTCCAAAGTGATGTTCACCAAGGAATAGTTCCCATGTGGTCTTCCATGCACACTTCAGTGACTCACATAAGTTTTTCTCCATAGTCTTAGTTTTCCAGCTTCAAAAACCTGTAATGATACTTTCCTACCTCAATAACACATCAATCCTGAGTGCATACATTGGGATATGCAGAAGAAAATTAACTTTTGTTGTGTCCTATTCACTCACTGGTGCCAAGTACTGAAGCAGAGCATTGAATTCGCTAGGCCATTATCATATATTTAACACTAGTTGGTAGTCAGTGCTTCACAGGAAGATGCAAAATGTTGCACAACGAAACAACTGCATCAATCTCAGACTGTTACATGAACGGCTTCAGAAGGCAAGCACTTGATAATATCTCTGAGAGACAAGATAACCTTCCTTCTCCAAAAAAATGAAATTCCAGGCTGAAAAATATACTGGATTACTCTTCCCTCTGTATATGATAGAATCAGATAGGTTTTGGTCACTACATCTGGAAATGTAAGAAATTCATCTTTTTGCTAAAGAGCAAGTGTGCGAAAGGTTTCAAGATTAAGGAAAACCAGACTGCTATCTAAAATGGTCTGCAGCTTCTGTGGACCTCCCCGAGCTCAGTCCAAGGGGTTGTCATGGAATTGTAGCTGAGGCCCCCCCAGCTTCTCTCAAATGCTAGCCTGGGGTGACAGTCTAGTTTATACAGCCCACAGTTAAGTCTATGCTGGAGCTCATACTTTATAATCCATGTTATCTCCCTTCATTGTTTTTCTTAAATCTGAAACAAAAACCACAGAACATCCTCACTTTTCAGCACGAAAAGCATAATAGTCAGATGGAATAATGTTTGTTCCTGGGCAATGGCACACTCACAGCCTCATACCTGTCAGGCAGTAGATGGTCCATGTCAGAGAGCAGTACAGACTTCAAGGACTCTCAGTGAGCCATACAACATTTATGTCCAAGCGTAGCTGGCCCCAAGATATCAGATCTTATTATTCATTATATTGTTGTTCATAGAAAAGTTTTGTTAGAGAATTTCAAAGGGTCTCCTGAATTTAGTAAATTAAAAGTGTTTTCACCCTCTGAGACTAGAACAAATAGCTTTGTGTTACTAAGGAAACCTGTCTGTGCAACTGCTTAGATAAGAAAATAACGACAACAAAAAAATCCCTAAATCCATTGTTGATAAGGCTATTTTCTCTCATAATATTTGTGGTATACACTAAAAGCATGACTATATTGTTACAAAGGCACTCACTCGAATGACCTACATAACTCATTCATGGCTTTGCTGCTTGTGAATCTTTGATACATCTATCCAAAAGAGATGTCAGTAACACATTTACACCACACCTTCCTACCCAGTGTTCTGTTTTTATGATAAACGCAAGTTGTAACTTAAAGTAGCCAGAATTTCAATACATGAAATACTGAAGTAAATTTCTGCTGCTATCTTCTTATAAAGGCAAACTGCAAGATCCTAAAACAGGGACAGTCTATAATAAATCTCAAACATTCCTTAGGCAAATGTATAAGTATGGAACAGGGATCAAAGCTGAATATATAAATCCAAGATGTGAAAAAGAATGAAATATGCTCAAAGTGTCTAAAATCACTGGCAGACAACCTACCTGTCTAATGTCAGACTACCAGCTAAAAGATAAAGGAGGCATATAAGGAGGAAAACAATCTTTTTGTACTACAGGAGAGAAAAAAATTAAGCCAAAAATCCCCTAAACAAAACCCCACATGTACAATGCTTTTAATATGCCAGAGCCTATCTATGCATCCATCAATCAATGTTTGTATAAGGAAATACATACCAAGAACCAACTAAAATACTAACATATAAAGATAAAACATTGGTACATATTTACAGCAGAATACTGATATACAACCATGTCCTGTATCTATGGAAACAAAAATAAGTTTGTAGGTAGAGTAAAATATATTTTATTCGGCTAAATACTATAATTGATAAAATAATCAAGTATTCATGCACAGAAATCCTTTGGGTAATTAAAGATGGTTTAACTTTGCAACTATGTCAGCTGGTCTAACAAAACAGTATTAATACTAGTTACAAATCCGGTTTTCTTGTGTCCTTAGGACTTCGTTACTGTAGCAAAACATTATTACCTCTACCTAGACATGTCTACCATTTTTATTTGATACAACGATTGGAATTTGATGAAAGCTGTTAATTGAACAATATTCACTTAAATTATTACTCAATTTCTCAACAAAACTCAACAAGAAAAACCTTGTGAAGCATGTCTCAAAAACCCTGAAAATCACCATTTATTCTTTGTCTGTCTGGATATACATAAAGTTTTGGAGGGTTCTTTCAAATAGCTAACAAATCTGTCCACAAGTAGATTTATATTTTAAATATCAATGAAAGCAGTTGTTCTGCAAACCAGAGAGACATATAAAAAGTGAATACATGTTTATCATGCAAAATGTTTTGATGTAATTTTGGAGAAGCACTGAAAAGTAATTCCAACAACAATGCAAGCAGAATAACAGAACATACAACCTACAGTACAAGAAGTAATAGAAATCTTAAAATGTTTACTGAATCTAATTTTAAATAATTGTTAAGTAAAAGTGCTTTTTAGAATATGAAGCAGATGTTTAATCATCTCAGTTGAAAATTGAAATGAAATACCACATAACAAAATTTCAGGTTATTAGCAGAATATCATCACAAATTCAAAATCAAATAGAGTGTTTCAGTTGCCTGTGTGAATTTAGTCAGAAAATATTTTGTATACGTTTTGTTATGTAGCACAGTTTAGGCATTGACCCTGTAAAAAGACACTTCCAAGTTTGTGAGCTTTGAGTGGTTGACTTTCATCTCTGAAGCATTTTGGTCTCATCTAAACATTGCATGCTGCAGAAGTGCTTGACATTGAGCAAATTATATTGTATGACATAGTCTTAAAATAATCAGCATTTAATTAAAAGTTAACGAATACAATTTATACAAATAAAGCTCTAGGTTACCTGAAGAATGAAAATGTTCCAAGCACAGGGTATTATTTTGGCTGTTCTGTCTATTGGATTACTGTTGGATTAATAGAGTTTCCAGGAAGAGCATCGTTAAAACAGAATTTTCATGACAGGGAAAGACATTTCACACACACTTGTTAGTGGAACATATCTTAAGAGGCAACCGTTACCAGCAGGTTTTGGATTCGTTGCACCACAGAGAGGAAGGGTGAAGGTGTAAAAAGAAACACCGCTCGTTCCTCAGTTGTACAGATAAAGAATGGAGGAGGAACTGAGTAGACAGTTTTGAAGACGGTGTAGACATGCCAGAAGAAATGATAGAAAAATAAATGTTCTTAGTTTAAAGGGAAAATAAATTGCACAAAAGATGACTAGCAAGAAGGTAGCCTTGGTAAATAGGCTGGAAGTTGAATACAGCACAACTGTAGCTAGTGGATCAGTAGAAGACAGACATGCTGCAGAAGAGGGAGGCCTCAGCAGAATTTGGCACTAGCAGAACTGACAAGAAAACAAAGTTCTGAGCCGAGATGCCTGGGACTATGCTTAAGGATGGATAATTGTGGGGTTTGTGGGTTTTGTTTGTGTGGGTTTTTTTCTTTTCTTTCTTTAAGCTATTGTTTCTAACAGGACAGCAATACATTCAAATCTAAATCAGAGTAAAGACGAGTAAAGACGAGCAAAGGTGGCTGTTGTGTGCCATATACAAAATATTGTACAATGTGTCCACAAAATTGTAAGTCAACCTGATGTAACAAACTCCTTGTAACATTTTTACTAGAACGAAATTATGTTTAGTCGCTCAAGAAAGGATTAATAATGGCAAATTGATTTATGGTCCCTCTAAACCAGTAGGCAGAGACATGCAGCCAGTACAGTCACGATAATGTCTGACTCGCTTGTCTTCAGTACAATAAATTTAGATGCAGTATCCTCTATGCAAATTGAAAACAGATATTTGATCCAAAAGGAAGTGATGCTATATGAAACAATTTGCAGGGCTGTGTCCAGTCATACTGAGTAATGTTCCTTGTGCTACAAATATTCCTTGTGCTACAAATCGGTGCGATATGAAATCCATCTAAATTAAAAGCATTCTGGTTTTGACCTACACTATGAGATACAAGATTATATAAGTGACAGGATGGGTAATAAGTGTTGTAATTGTCCACACTTATTTTGTATTAAAATTCCAAAATTCCAATCAGTGGCAAGGTTAGAATCATGCATTCAGTGAAGAATATTTTTTTTTTTTTTTTTTTTTTTTTACATACAGGAAATCATTATAAAAAGTTAACAGCAGATGAGCTCTAGAAAGCTCAAAGACCGATCCTGGTAAAGCACGCAAAGTCTCAGCTGCGTGCCTGAATCTGCTGGCTATGCCAAATACAGCGAAAATATTGCAGGCACAAGCTCTTGTGACAGTTTCTTTAAGTTCTGCTTTCAATGCAACCCAAAAAATCTGCAAGAGGGACCCTTGTCACCTTTCTGTCCATCTTTAATATGTTAAGCAAACTTCTTTGATTTTCAGAAGGAAAAAAAAGGATTTGTCTCGGGTCTGCGGAGCTTCTCCTGGCACACTAATGGCCAAGTGGAAAGATATCAAAGGACAATCTGTTTATGATTCTACACCCTGACGTTATTGATATGAGACTGAAGGACACTAATATGTATCAGCAGGCTACACAGTCCCTAAATAGGTATATCAAACAAGCACAGCCAAAATACACTGTCATACCCCTCTTCACATGTCCTGCCTTGAGGGCAAGTACAGGAAACAACGCAGCACCTGAGAGGTCACCTTTCCAGTGCTTTCGTGAATTCTAGGCATGATCCACACATTGATTAAAGTCCTGCTGCATTACCTGAGTGCTTTTCCTCCCTAAATTAAATTTGCATTGCATGAAACGATCAAAGCCAGCATGTAGCCCGATAAGGCTTGATTCATGCGAGTGTATGGAAAGCAGATATGTCTACCAGAACAAGAGGTATAATGGAGAATCGTATTTTTTATACCTAAAAAAATCCCAACAATAAACAAACAACTTAAAAGTCTAATTTTGCATGCGTTGAGCAGTTCCTTGTGCAGAGTGGTACCTCACCTGTAAAATATTCTTACAGATTCTACGGATGTCCCAAGTGTGTAGGGCACCACCATTTACCATTGCAAGTATAGCTGCCTGATCCAAGGTGGAAGAATTAGACCGTAATTTTCCAGCTTTGCAAATCTAAACAAGCACACACAGAGTTTCCAGTGATAAAGGCAAGGCTGACTTTCAAAGAAACAGGGCGAGAAGCAGCTATGCATTTGGAAACTGAGAAGACTCTCTGGTCACAGCAGCATAACTTAAGTCACATTTGAGAGAAATCATTTGCATTCTTCTGCTGCCCCACCTTAACACTACGTTCATCAGCGAAAACATGGAGAACACGTATCAGAACATTTATCATGCTGGGACAGGAAGGGAAAATTGTTTGGGTTACCCCAAAACATTATACTTGGATTTAGGATGTCCTGGATTCCAACAGGAACTGAACAAAAGACAGATTTTGTTTAACAAACTGTTACCTGCATTGATAAAAACACATGTACTGCTCTCTCCATTCCATTTTAATATTTATGAACTTGTTGTGAGCACACTGGTATACTGTCTGTCTTGCTCCTTCTACTGATTTGCATGTTCTCAAACTGCAGAAATGAGCTAAAGGCTGAAGGCATTACAGCTTTAATGACACCAAAAGTAATCACATAAATATAATTCCAAATTATTCACATGTTGCTGCCGTCCATATTATTACATAATTGTATTTCACTAAGGTCAGAGTATTAAAAATCACATAATATTGAAAATATGACCAGCATTTCAGACATACAAATGGTTGCAGAGAGTCACCCCAAAGGCCCTCAAGACCCAGGAACCTACTTCCTTGAATACCCTAACACCTTCTGTCGCAAATGAGTGGTTTGGGGTTGTTCAAAGACTGGAATCAAGGGGTTTTCATCAAGCACAGCAATGTAAATCAGCAAGGCATTTCAGATTTGAAGAATGAAGAGTCCCATTCTATTATGTGCCTGTTCTGTTAACTTTATGCTCAAGTATTTTGCTAGTGTAAAACTGATATTTGTTCCTTTATATGGACAGAGCCAGAACAACTTGTTGCCTCTGGACTTACATTCTGCAAAATATGTACTCAAAAAAAAAAGCCTTAAGTCTTAAAAAAATCCCCAATCATATGTAAAAGTCAGCATTTAATTAGTTATTTATCTTTGTATATCTCATTATATTTATTTTTGATCAATGGACTTTTAAGTAAATGGGCATCTGCAATTTTGCACCTGAAATATTGCAACGTCATAGACTATCATCAGAAACCAAAACTGAAATAGACTATTCGCTTACCATAAATGACAATGACTGCCTTTGCCCTAGCTGAAAGATAGGCCAAAAAAAAAGTTGATAGAGCAAACAACGAACAGGGATTTGATCAAATCCTGAGCAAGGTCTCTTGTATTTGACCCATTTTTAATCTAAAAATGTCCTTCAGGCTGTCATATAAAATATAAAATGCTTTAAATAAAATGTTACAGCCTTTACCTATAAGCTGAAGGATAATAAAACGTACATGGTTTTTAATGGGGAGCTTTTAGCATACACTTTGATTTTTTTAAATCACAGATTTTAAGATAGTAGAACATGCACAGTGAAAATAAATTCATGGTATGTGATATCATTACCATACCTATTCAGCATTAAAGGGATCACAATGTTCCTGGGCTGGCAGAAAAATAAGTAATATTGATGCAAGTGGTAGCAACTTAAAGCCATTTAGAATAACAGAAATATTAATCACAACACATGTCGGAAAGGGACATCGCTAACTGCATAGTACACAAACAGGTCTTGTGGTCCAGTGGCTCAGAAAATCTAAAACATATTCATATGGGATTGATTCTTTCTTTCTTTTTCCTGGAGAAACACCAAGCGAAGAGGTGCAGAGCTGGTACTCAAAGCCACCAGTGTTTTACGTTCAATAACAGATGTCCAATTATAGCCAAATCAATGACTATAGCTCTGCGTTAGGGTGTAACATATTCAGGTCTAGCTTACATAAGCCTGTCATCAAGTGTATCTTTAAAGTGTTTTGCAGTTGCATGGCACTAATGTTGTATCAAGATGTTTACAAGCACTGAGTAAATTCATATTCATATCACTGGAATTCTGGATTTAGATTGGTGTCATGTACAATTTATCTGAAGTAAATGTGAACTGTTTGGCTGGATAAGATGTGGCTGTGCAATCCTCCTTTTTCCACCACTGGTGATAGCATGTGCTTCGTTTTGCTGACAAGGAGCTTACTCTGCCGCTTCCTTTCAGGATGTTTGAATCCTTGCAGCATTTAGTGCTTCTTGAATGTAGGCATTTTGTAAAAAGAAAAATTCACCTTGCTCTCCTTTGCAAATAAGCAAAAATCCAATTACAAGTTTAAGGTTAAGAACTTCAGGCTGTGTCATGTCCTTGGCAAATGTGGAAATGGTGATTTTGCGCTCGTGCATAAGGCATTAGCTCAGTCACACACATGCATCACCATTACAGAGGCTCCTATCGAGCAGTTCGATGCCATTATACATCTGCTGCTCAATATTCTTGTTAAAAAACCTTGGCTTTTTCAGAGCTTTGCACATCCAAGTTTGTTGTAGCACTTGTCCCAAAATGATTGAAATTGAACCTTAATATACATAGGAAAAATCAGAAAAGTTACAGATACACTGCAAGACTAGAACTGTCAGTTCAGAATCTTCATTTTTTACTTATTGAATGCAAGATGAAAGCTGTATCTTTTTTTCTGTCTCTATAATATCGTAAGCAACGACATATACCTGAAAACAGTGACAGCACCGTGCGTCATCCTTGACAATTCAACAGATTGGTTACTGTTCTTACCCTGGGAAAATTTCTGCTTAAGTGAATTTATCAAAATAACTGTATTTATAATCTGAAAAAAAATCTAGAGGTTTGTTTGTATTTTTGTGCTTTTATAATGTTGAATCCTACAAACAATAAACTGACATAATTGATGAAGTTATTGACATAACATAAATATTTACCTCAAGTTCACAAGTAATTTAGTCCCACACTGACATTCCTATACATCCTGAGTCGTCTTAGTGAACTTAAATTTCCAGAAAACAAAGCAAAACGTGTTTCTGACATATCCAAATGAATCTGTAGGTACCCAGAAAAAAAATAAAAAGTTTCAGGGAAGCCTCAGCTATCCTTGAATATTTTCTATGGAAAACTTTCGTGATTATTTGTTATTTCATACAGCATTTTCCCGTCTATCACTGTGTTTGAAAACGTTTGAGACAGCTGCTGATCTCAACTGAACATTTGGCAGAAGCTAAAAATCAAAGCACAGTATCAAAAAAATTTGAGTAACACTCTCATTCACATATGCTCATTGGAATGAAGGATCATTGCCTCTCCAAAACTGGAACATCTGGAAAAATGTGGGTATGCCTGCATCTGCCTATAGCACATCTTGTGTGATTAACTCCATAGATGGTGATTTTTGCTATTTTAAGGGAACACAAATCAACAACAACAAAAAGGATTTTCATTGACTTATAATTTGCAAAAAACCTTGCCTTTGTACCAGAGTTTTCCACTGTGAACCTGGTACTGATACTTCTTTGTTGGCTGCCAGATATCAGTTTACAGTCAGCACGAACAAATCAAAGCATTTAATTTCCACCTCGCTGCCCTAACTCATTTTTCAGTCTTTATAAATACCATTAACATCTCCTTCGTAATTCAAACCCCAAACCCAGGTGCTGCTTTTAATGTGGATCTTTCCCCAGTCCTCAGATCACTGAGATATTTTTAACTGGCTCCTTCCTACACAAATTTTCTAAAGGGAGGGCTTTCTACTGTGTCTGAACAGATGAAATTAGGACCTTGGCCTTGTACCTAATGTATTTCAATCTTCTCTTGTCAGCCTTGACCTCCTCCATTTTACACCATGGAAATCCACTCAAAATGCTGCACAAAAAGCCAATTTTCCTCATTAATCGTGTGTACCCTGTCAACTCTATTTTCCTTCAATGGCTTTCTCTTCTCCCTGAATTAAATACAAAATTGTCTTCCTGTATCACTGGTTACCATGTGCCTTACTAAGGTGCCACCCTCTTCCTTTCCCCACCAGTTCTCCATCCATTGAATTTTCAAAGATTTTTCTATAGTCTCCTTTTGAGGTCATCTTTTGTAGTTGGAAACACTTGCAAATTTTCTAGAACCACCTCACTATTCTCTTCCTCTTCTCCAAATTTCACCAGAACGTTGCTAGGCCATGGAGCTTATAAAACTTTTGTTAAAGTCAAGGAGCAGATTGGTTGCAAATACTATTTACCATGCCAAATATTCCTTTCTCATCATTATATGGCCCTATTTGTTTGTTGTAGGTATCACTAATCCTATCACAAATTTTTGCTTCTTGCCATATGAAGGACTTTCCATTGCGTGTTTAATCTTATTCCAGGCAGTGGACATGTGGACAGAAGACATATGCTAAAACAAAAATCATCAAGCTGTGAACAGTTTTCTGCTTCAACTGCCTGTTGTGCCCTGTGGATTCCCATAATAATTTCAACTTTGAACTGTTTGTCATTTTAAAAATCTTAATGTCACATCAGCCCATTTTTCTGAACTCTTTTTTCCACATATTTTTCATTCAAAACAAAAGTAAGTCCCTGCTGTTTTTAGTTGCAAACACACAGAGATGAGTATGAATTTCCAGTTCTTAGATGACTCAAAAAGGGCAACGTGACATCAGCATTTCTGACAACTCTCAATAAACTACTTAAGTCAGTTGTCATCAAAATCTCTTTCAGTGAGATTTCTAGTACATTTTCATGAGACTTTCGATTAGGATACCCCAAGATGTTTAAGTGATAAATGTATTGAGGCCCTGGAATTTTCCTCATCAGTAGTTAGTGTTTATCTTCTCTGTTATTCATAGACTCAACCTTTCTACAGCTTTCATTCTGTGCTTTAAAAGCCAGTTTCATTTTTTAAATATCATTAGTTTCACTGTTACTGACCGTCTTAAAAGAATTCCTCAGACAATTCTCACTTCATTTGGAAATCCACAAAAAAATCTCCTTTTTTCCCCCCCTAAGACAACTTCTTATGATACTGAAACTTTTCAAAACTAAAGAATGTTCTTACTTTCAATAGTTCTATACTCTCTTTTTAGATAATATTACTTTCACTTACTCTTTTCTTATTACTTCAATGTCACCGCTGTATTTACCACATCCAATTTACCACTCTTAGCCTTCTTCAGCACTCACGGACTGTTTCTCAGAAAAGCATAAAATGTCAGAGCATTGCAATTTCTCATGCATGCTGGAGTCATTTAAATATGCAACTTAGTTTGTTGTGTGCAATGTTGCGATATCTGTATCAAAACCAGTATTCTGCCACTAATAAATGTCTAGTGAGATTCAGCTTGCCATTTAGCACCATAATAGTCATTGCTCAAATTGTACTTTGCAGTAGGAAGTTAAAACTGAAAAATGACCCCCCAAAAAATACTGATGTGCAGATAATTAACATTTTAGTAGTTCCCTTTTGAAGATGCCTTGTGACTTTTCTGCAGACTCCCCCAAGAGCTTTATATAGCCTCACTTAAGGGAACATGCAATTAGGCAGGATTTAAAAGGTCCCACTGGCCACTTCAAGCTCTATGTTAGCTTCAGAAAAGAAACCAAAGCCATTTACGCTGTATTGTTTAGTTTTGTGACTGAGATTTCCTAATATTTAAGAGGTGCTGAAAATCCAAAGCAGCTTTAAACAATCAGGGAACAATGCAAAGCCAGAAGTGAAAATATTTAAAGAGAAGTAAAGAGGATTTCAAATCCATTTTACACAGCTGCATCTGCTGTGACAGTTTATTAAGCTGCAAGGCAAAGGATTTTTTTTTTCCTTGCTGAAATATTTACCATAAGCTAAATAGAATTGTCACAGTGTCTCAAGTCACTGCAGTAGAAAGCTGAACATTAGCATTCCCAAATGAGAACGTTACTTGATTGATTCACTGAGTGAAAGGGCGAGCAAAATCAGATCAAAATGGAAGCCAACGTGCAGCATTCACATTTGTGGAGGGAACTGAACATGGGAGAAAAGCTGGAAGGCAGAAGTAATAGGCTTTGTGCATTGGTGGGTAGAAAACAGCTGAGAATTTGCCTTTTTTTGAGCAGTTCCCAGGCTCTGATAGTGTACCAAGCAGAAAACATGTACATTTGAACCTTCCTTTTTGCAGGAGGGCTTGAAAGGAGTTACGATTCCTCTTCGAGGAAGTGACCACCTTGGTTGAGAAGAGCGATGTGTAAAATGATGATCTGGGGTTTGTTTGCTTTTTCTGAAAACATTAATGTAAGGTAAGATCCTTTAAGCTGTACCACTCACAAGTGATGTGTTACTGGATTTGGTAGAAAAGCAGGAACACAAAGCCCCTCATCTCCCAGCTAGGCTACCATTGGAAACATCTCTCTCAAAACCACCTGCCAACTGCAACAAGCTAGATCTGCTATCCAAGCCTCCAAGAGACATCTTTCTAACTAAAACCTTCTTTCCTAAATCCTTGTTAAATTTGCAGTCATGTGAAATAAGAATTACTGGTGCACACAATACCAAAATAAAGGTTTGGTTATTCAAACTGGACATTTGCTTCAGCAGGTCAATTTGAACAATAACTTCACCGTGACAGTGCCCATTTTTATTTTGTACAGGTGAATGGAGCAGCTACGTGGGGTAAAGCAGAGAAGAGACCGAGAGGAAAACACACAGAAGCAAGGGGTAAATCCCACCTGCCTGACTCCTGCAAACACTTCTGCAGAAGTCAACAGAACTACCTTTGTGAATCAGGCATGCAAGATGTGACCCCTCGCTTTTCCCCCTTGATATTTAGAGAGAAATCATTGCACTGTGTGTGTGCCACACAGCTAGACCCTGGAATAAAAGATATTGACCTTTAAGAGCTTGTTCCTAATTAAAGTTACCCATTTGAAATCACGCAAGTAGTTCTGGTACCTTTGGCCATTCATGGATATTAACTGTTATCTGAAAAAGCACCGAAACACAGTCTGCAATTAAATGTTCTTTAAAGTTTTGTTCTTAGATAAGGAAGAACTTGTGCACAATACTACTGGTTTTCTTTCAAGTTCTCTGAAAATATTTTCAACACTTTGTTTTATGATTATCTATACTAAAACTGAGAGAAGAAACAATTATGGTGTTGCTAGGAAACTTCAATGTTAAAAACTGCATTAGAAGTCAAAGGTTTCATAATAGGATGTCACATCTCTAAGAAGCTATTACGTATGCTCTAAGAAACTGAAAAATAAGCTGTGTCATGATAATTTACCTGTAGCACTAATTTTGTTATCATATATTGTCTTTCTGCAAAATCAATTGTTCTGGAAGCAAATCAAGCATAAGGTGCTCTGTGCTCTCCTTACCATAATAAGTGCAGGTTCCTCCAATATTTTCATGATCGACATCATCACAGGACCTTCAATTTGTTACTAAAGGCTGAGCTTTGACTCTTACAGAGTTTCACTTTGTTAACACAACATTTTCTTTCAGTAAGAGGTTGAGGGGCTGAAGAATGGGGATCGTCAACAGGAATTTTCTTTTCCAACCAGTTACAATTTTCATGAAACTTACTATTTAGTGTCTCCAAGTCTTGTCAAATGTGCATGAGCAGGAAAGGGAGAACCTCAGCAGTAGCAGATATTGGGCATACCAGGCTTCAGAATATATTTAAAAAATCAAAACTCAATTAATAAAATGAAAGAAGGATAATATCTTCCAAAAAGAAAATAGGCATGATTTAGACTGGGAAGCAACAAAGAATATCAGAAGGCTGATGTGTAAAAAGGAAGGTCTTTCCATTCTGAAACCAATTAGTTGGGGGACAGTGGGTGTCCCTAAAACACTACACCCATCCAAAGAATGACAACTTATTTTCACCGCCAGCATGACCAGCATTGAAAAGCTCTCATGTAGCCCATTTTCATTGAAAACTTCATTGATTTTTTTGTATTTACATAGTAATGGAAAGGATATTCACTGGTCACAAGAAGAACAACTAAGAAATCACATTCAATGACAGAGGGTGGAATAATTGCCTAATTAAGTCATAACTGCAGGAAATTAGGCAAATTCATGAAATATGCATGGGTAATGGATCAGTATATTTTCCAGGCTTCTACTCTGCTGTTTTCATCTGCAATATGCATGCAAAAAGGAGAGGAGAGAGGCAGGAGGAGAAAGGAGAGTAAGAAAGCAAGAGAGAGGAAGGTCTGTGTGCTGCGTTTGCTTTGCAACTTAAAATAAAAGATTAAAATAGATTTTAAAACAAGTTTCAACTGGTTAATATCAGCTGAGGGATATTTTCATTACATAATTCTGATATTTAAAACTGATATTTTATAAATATCAACAGTTCTATACTCATGCATATTATAAAAGTGCAAGGAACCCAACGCAGCTCTGATACAAAACAACCAAGGCTTAAAACCGAGGTAACATCAGCGTCATACTCGACCCATTCACCAAATTCTATACACCTAGGAATCCTGACTACAAACCTGACCACGTTTACTCCATGCACATCTTTCAAATGCTGAAATAGAAGTCTATGATCCCAGGGAAAAGTGTTTTCAGACATTCTTCCTCTACATTCTGGGACCCTGTTATTCTGTAGTGTAACCTTCCTGGTTACTCTAAATTGTCTCTGCTTTTCATGGCACTCTCTGGAGTTTGGGAAGCATGTAATTCAGTCTCACTGGGCCTAATTCAGTGAAGAAATAGCCAAACAAATACCTGAATACCAACTTTTAACCTGCTGGAGAAAATTTTAAGTACTATTCTCCTTATTAAATCTCCTTTGCATTGTCAAGAAAGGGAGAAAAATTTGGAAAGGAAAATCAAAAATTTGCTGGAAAAAAAGGACTATGAGTGCCTTACGCTGAAGTCCCATTAACAAGCGAAGATGACAGGAAAGTCATCACAGAAACTTCTGAATAGGAAAGGATGAGGAATAAGGTGCCAAGAAAGAGGCTTCTCCATATCAAAGCAGCTTATTTTCCATTTTATACAACGCCCTTGACAATTTATAAAAGGCCACAGTTAATAAAAGGAGAAGGACTAACATTGGCATTCAAGAGAACATCCCTGGATGCTGCAATACTTTGGGATAAGAGTCAAGATTCTGCAGTCCTTTTCACACCTAACATACCAGTGATGCACACAGAGTAGATGTTCATATATTTACCCTCAGCAATACCACAGAACACCAAATTCAGAACTGATCTTGAAATAACCAGGATATTTACTTTGAGTGCAGAAAGGACAGTGTCCTTATAAGTAAATTTCCAGTAGCTTTTCACTTCTATAGTGCATCCTAATTTCATTTCCTCCATTTTCATAAATTATCAAACTAGCTAAACTGAAAACCATTCTATCCGTGAAAATATTCTGTCAACTTGAGACAAGATTCTTTTAACTCAGATGCTAGTTTTATCAAAGTGGGTTCAGTAAACCAATGAGTTGGGAGAGATCTTTTTTGGCAGCCCTCAGCTTAATCTCTGAGGCCCTTCAGAAGGGGGATCCTGACAAATGCATGTATTGCATTCTCAGCACATGCATCCAAGTACATCTCCAGACAGCAAAGAGTGCAAACCTAGGCCTTTTCAGTGATGGATCCTTCATTTCGGAATATTGATGCTACAAGGATCTCAGAAGTGCATCACAACAGCAGGCTTCAAAGGAGTCTTCTTGCATCTTCTCCACTTGCTCTGTTTCAAGCTTTTAACCAACTTCAGTTCTTCCATGCAACAATCCCTGGGTTGTAATTCCAAGTAAAGGGCATAACAACCATGTGGAAGGCCTGTATGTTAAACATACTACTGGGTTCCTCTTTGATAGGTTTGTTTTACAGGTGTACGGGCACTGAAGTCGTCGTTAAAACTTTCCCCCGTTGTTATTTGAGTTTATGCATGGAGCCCCCATAACAACATCTTTTTAGTCTTGTGAAGTGTTTTCCTCCTCTCTGTTAATTATCAAGTACCTGACTGATTGCTCATGATTGATGACTGATGGGGAGAAGGTATTAATGGTTTGGTTAATGTGAGTGGCACAGAGGAAGGAAGTGGCCCAGAATTCCATCAAACTGTGCTTGCTGCTGTTGCCTGTAAACAGCTTTCTCCATGGCAGAGTGTGTGTGTGAACTTGTATTATAAACTGAAAATGGATATTTCTGTAAGGTGCTATTACTAAAAAGAGTATTACTAAAGGAGTATGATTATTTCTGATCTTTGCTTATGGAAATTGTTGTTTATTTAAACTTTCAAGTGACACAGAAGGTATAGTCAAGTGGAAAAGAACTTCAGGTAGAATCACCAAAGAAAATACTACAAACTGAATTCAGCATCAGGAAAAACATCTTGCAATGTAATCTAAAACCTATCCCAATAACTTCATGTAAATGAATTTCTCTTCATAATTATATGAAAAACGAGTAATATTTGAAGTAAGTGATCACAGGAAGTCATCTTAACAGCACAAAGGCTTCCTCTGAGATATGGAAAATGCAGCCAAGTTATTTAAATACAAAAAAACAAATTTGAAACTGGCTTCTGATTAACTAAAACAGAGACACCTTTCTGGTGTTTTCTGCTTTGGTGGGCTCTGTGCCATTGTGGTTATTTTTATATGTTCATAAGCATTACTCCCCACCCTGTGTTTAGTTAGCTGCTCTTAGAAGTAGATCTAGAAGTGAGTAGGCTGATGTTTCTGCCTACATAGCACTTCAGTGAAAGAAATTGGGATACCTAAAAAAAAATAATAATCTTGTGATCAGATTGGGTTTCATGTAATCTCATGTTATCCATTACATGCATGGGTTGTACACAACTGAAGTGACTAACCCACTCAATAGAACTATTTGTGCATACAAACTTGTAGAGTACAGACATGAAAGAGAGGACCTAATGGTTTTATTTTGATTTCATTTATAAATTCTATAATAGTTACATTTTTCTATTTCCGAAAGGGGAAAAATTCCTAGAAACAATAAAAACCTCAGTCCAACAAAAAGTCCAGAGTAAGTTTTTAGAATATTTATGAAAAAAAACTTAATAAATAAATCTTAATAAAAAGATGTGAAAAAGTAGACATCTTTGGGCTAAATTAATTCCTAAATTTGATTCCAAAAGGTAGCTAAGATGCTGACATTCTTTCAAAACCACAGTTTTAAAGTGAAAAATTAGAAGGGTATGGACTACATACAGTTATATATAAATATATACTTCTGAGTATAGCTAGCAGTGAATCCTTTTCTACAGAAATAATAAAATCTTTTTTATAGATGACATTTTACAGGTAAATACAAGGATATGTGTATTACCCCAAATTATGAAACAAGTCAGAAAATCAAGCTAGTTACGTGCCTTAATGCTAAAATGTATATTCATATTAATTTCAAAATACAGACTATACAAAATCTGTATTTGTAATTCAAGATAAGTTTGCTGCAATCATCTCCTACAAACTATCAAATAAGAACACCTGTGAATCTCCTGTCATCATTTCATTACTGTGTCACTGAAATTCATAAAATCCTACTTCAGAACCTCTTGAAATTTTAGCCATTTTTCTGTTCAAAGGTTGATATGATAAATGATTCCAAACTCAAATTTTGAATCCTGTTAATCTAACACTAGGAAAAAAGAATTTCCCAAATTAAATACAAAACAAAATCTGTTGCATTTACAAAGGTACCGTAATTGTGTAGATGACAGTTATAGTGTAATTTCTTTTAGGTTTTAGAAATGTGAATTTCAACCTATAGGAGCATACATGAAATACCACATGCTGCTCACATCAAGAACTGTTTAGAAAATAGTTTTATCAAAATACTTTATTGGGTGTTACAAACAGTTAAGAATTTTAGGCATAAAATCAAGTTCCAATAGGATTTCTACTTCTAAATTCAGTAAGAGACAGAACAACGAAGTATTCTGAAGCACAAGGAGAACCCTTTCTCCTTCTAAACTCTGAACTTTTTTGTGGGAACAAAATGGTTTTAGCTTAATAAAATTTGTGAGGGCTTTTACTCTAAGTAGGAACAGCAAGTTAGACATTTATCCTTTACCAGACTTCAATATGTTCAAGTTGAAAATCCATGTCAGTGAATTCAAGGAAACTGGTAGACAAAATAGGGGTTGTTATAGGAAAAAAGAAAAAAAAAAAAAGAAAAAAGAAAAAAGAAAAAAGAAAAGAGGGGGCAGTCTTTATAGGAGCAAAAATAGGAAATTTGGGACAGGTGACTAAGAGAGCTTTTGAGTAAGTCAAAGGTTCAAAAACTGAATTTCCTTCCCCTCCAACTCAACTGAAAAATATATCCAAAGCAATATTCTTGTTTTCAGTAGCAACCAGATACAGCTTCAATACTTGTAACAAAATCCAACAATGAATGTAAAAGAAATACAGAAACTACCAAGAAACCCAGGCCAGATATATTAATGGTCTTGGCAATAAACTTGCTGAGATCAACAATTCAGAAACACAAGAATCTACTGTAGGAGCATGGCTGTTTGCGCTGCATCCCAAACAGCTCAGGGCATGCATTTCTGGATTACATTTTTCTCTAAAGAGAAATTTTACAACCTCTTCCTAAAGTGGCAGTCGGAAATTACAATTTGCTGACAGTGATATGTGACTACCACAAATAGTGCTTTCTAAAGGCAGTACTTCTAGTTACTATGTACCACATCAAGAACGGCAGGGTTATAGAGGAAAACATTGGGAGCTGCCATACTTAAATATTGTGATAAGAACCACAAATTTCTGTTGTTCAGGTTTGAACAGGTGCTTTTTGTATTTATTCCAAAGAAAAATAGTGTGCAATGGACATGCATATCTGTAGTATATATATACACACACATATATATGCCAATGGATACGTCTGGATGGATATATCTGTTTTCTCCATTACATCAGCAGGATGTTACTCCCTTAGCTTGTCGGATCATGTCACAATGACTTTTCCTACTTCACCCAGACAAAATTTTAAAAATTATATGTGTTATATATCATGTATGGTTACTCATTTGTAAGAGACTGATTACAAAGACAGAAAATCTCTGTAACCAGTCTCTGAAAAACAGCTCTTCATGTAAGGATACTCCAAGTACTATCATGGAAGTTTCCAACCTTTTTTTGAAAAATACCAGTTATATTCCAAAAATACTCTATTTGAGGGCTTGAATCAATGGGGTAATTGGCTTCATGGCAACAATTACCAATAAACAATTTAGCCTTGTGGTTCTAGTATGAACCTTCAGTAACGAAAGATGACATTTCTTATGGAATGAAAAAGGACAAATAGAGAGGGGGAAAAAAAAATTACTGTTTCTAAGCTCTAAGGCTAGAGTATTTTATAGCATTTAATTTATTGAAAAAATGCTTATGCTTACTCTTTTGAAAAACAAATACTTTTTTATAAGGGAAAATTTACAAAATTTGATGATGATGATTATTACAGCCAATGGATTACTAAATGTTTCTGGCAACCACACGATCCAGTATCCAATGCACTCTTCAGCAAGCCAGTAGCAGTGTATTGCCTTTTTAAGGACATGCCAGGGACTGCAATAAATAGCAGTCAAGAGCAAGAGTTACTCACAGGAGGTAAATGAATTATATGTGCACAGCCTGAAAGAACGAAGCAAAATTTTAGTAAAAAGCTTTGAAGTATTGTCAGATGAAAGAAGCAAAAGCATCAAGTTTAATGGCATAAATAGATGAAGAATAAATTATGAGTAAACTGGACTACCTAGGATTCTCTTAAAATTGTCTGAACTGTTTAAGTGAAAGTGACTAAATGACACTATATTTCCAGTGTTATTAGTATAGCCATAATAGGCTTAAATGCATCAAAAGCATACATTTATTTCATGTATTAATCCATAAAAATCAGATTTATAAAGCAATGTGAATCCAAAATAACCTTTGTTTTTTCAGTCTCTGTCCTATTCTTGGGGAGGGGGGGTGTTTATTATTTTCTCTTGAAACCAAGTCTGTAAATAACATTTATTGCTTTTAGATGAATTGAAGAGTTGTTAGATCAACCAGAAAAGAGGAAAATTTATTAACAATGCAATGTTATCAACTTCAGATTACCATCATTACCACTTTTGGTGACCCCAGTAAGCCTGATAGAAGCTTTCACGATCACATCTCATATCTGGTCTGCCTAGCGTTTAGGCAGACATTACATTAATCAAGGACCTGTTAAGTGTAGACTTCAGAATTCAGTCCACCAAAATCATCTCTAAAGATGTTTCTTTCTAGCCCCCATCATTACCGCTTGGTTTATGCCTTGAAGTATGAGGGGGTTTAGCCCTAATTAACTTCATCCCATCTAATGTAACCGCACATGTTCTCATTACCTGTATCTAATCCCACTAAGCTCTTTACCTTTTTGATATCTCATGGCTATAATTTCCACAAGCTAATTATATATTGGGTAAAAAAATATTTCCCTCTAATCTATTGCCTCTCTCTACACAATTATCCCTTAACCCCCCACGGTCCCATAACCAATCTTCTGCCCCTCAGAAATCTGTCGCTTGGCATTCAGACCCCCACCAATTCATCTGATAAGCCTCACTATCCTCGGCTACTGTTTCTTCTAATTGACCAAGCTCTGACCTCAGCGAAGATGTCCAACATTTTCCTTTTCTAATTCAGTTCACCTCTAGTGTTTTCTTAGTATCTAAATCAATTGGCCCTCTGTGTTCCCCAAAGCAATCACATCTTCCATTTGCTGGATTTTACGTCAACATGTGCACCCTCAGCTGAACACCTTTTCATATGTCTAACATCAGCTGTTACTATATCTCTCTCATTCATCTATCCTTCTCAGTACCCTAGACCATATGATTTTGTGACTTCACCCAGATATAACATGTTTCTTGAATTCCTTCTCCAGAAACTGCTCTTCCCCTATGCAGGCTGTTTATTTGTGCTAAAATTTCCTGTGCTTATTGTCTTTTCTTATCTTCACCTAATGATTTTTCAGACAAACTTTTCCAAACTTGTTGATAAGGTACTATATTTGAATGATAGGTTGAGACTGAACTCTGAACCATGAAGAAGGAAAGCAAAGGAAAACCAAAGCTGATACAACACACAGACAGCTGCTATTGACCTTACCAAGATTATCAAAGTATTGGAAATTAGAAGCTGGAAGAACTTCCTGCTTAGTGCACAAGAGTCCCAGTTAGGCTTAACTGAGGGTAAAGTTTCTAGTTTCTTCTGATTTCCATCCAACATAAAGTTTCATTTATATGAGAAAGGAAAAGAACCAATCCTCTTATGACTGTTAGTCCAAACCAAACTCTACATTGCATGGGTCCAAAATTATTCTGTTAAAAGTACAACTGCCAGACCTACAACTCCAGCTGACAAAACCCTTCCCTCTGCCCTTACAGTATTTGTGTATACATCTGGCTTCTTTGCCTTCCAGAACAGACTTCATTTTTTTTTATTGTCCTCTTCCACTTTCAAATGATTGGTCTTGATAATTAAAACCAAACTATATCGCTCAGTACACACTACTGGAGAAGAATACGGTTGTGGTAAGAAACAAGATCAAGAAGAAAGCTGTAACATCAAGCATGACTACCGTGAAGGTGATACAGAGATTCCAAGAACAGTAGAGCATAAGAGGGAGATTAAATCATTCTGTCATTCAGGAAAGCACATCACAATAGACAACTATAGACAGAGAGCAACACAAACTAACCACACATCATTCTGTAACATTCACTTCTTCAAAATATTGTGGGTAGAAACCAACCATCAAAGTCTTTATGCGTCATCTAGACACAACAAATTTCTTCTCTACTTTCATTAGGAATTATTTTAGGTATTATTTACAGCATGTGAAGCTTCTTTCTTAAAACACAGTTTTAGATTATACTTTTTAAAAATTGACATTATCTCTGATGGCAAGATGCTAATTTTAAAAAGAAATACAGTTTCTTTTGTCATCTAATTTGTCAGGATGACTCATCAAGTTAGTCATTTTTAAATGACGCTTGATTGAAATATCATATTATAGGCACATTTTAATTAAATAATTTATGCGCAAACAGGGGCTATACAAGTAGACCAAAAGCTATGACTATAATCACAGCTACATTTCCTTGATATAGACATGTTATCCTAGCAAATGTTTTTACACATATCCCCGAAAGGTTAATTTTTATTTTTTTTCCTTTTTACACACACACTTGACAACTCTTTTTGTCAAGAAATCTGCAGTTTAAATTAAGAAAACACTGTAACTGTAAGGATTACCTTTCTAGTTGTAAAGATTTCATTTTGCCTTCAGGACACGTGAGCAAATAAGAAACGTATTTAATAAATAAAGAGTATAATTTACTTTGGTTAATTTAACAAAATCCTGAAGGGCCATGTTGTTCTGTATTACCAGCAGGTAAATCTTCTGTGAGCCACAGTAAAATATTTTGCATCAACAAAGCTGGGGCCCATAACCAAATAAAGGATTAGCTGGGATATATTTAAAACTCTATGGGCACAGCATTATTAGCTATAGGTGGTCTTTGATGAGCTATGTAAGCTTTAATATGACCTTGTCTGGCCACTTACTAAAATGTAATTCTCTATCTTGTCACCGTTGTCAGTGTGTGTCAGTTATAGGATTCAATTACATCCAAATAATACCCAAAGAAATATTTTTCTGAACTGAACAAGTTAAAAGGTTTTTGTATTGTTATTATTGATTTTTAAGCAGAATTTATGCTAGATCTGTAATAAGAAAGATCATTTTTGTACATAAGTATATCAAATCTGGCTTAAGGAAGATTTGATCTTATTGTGACTACTGCTATGCATCTTGGGACAGTTAGAGGTATAGTATTTCACAAGTGACATAATCGTTAGCAAGTTGTACTTTGTGAATGCTATCAGAATAACATTAAAAGGCTAAAGTATAGAACCATTCACCTTTGCTGATATCCTTGTACCAGATACTGATCTTTGATCTTACTTAAATTCAAAACTGAAAGTTCAGTTGTGATAACTTTCTCTGTTCAGTACAATAGAACTGACCTTCAAGGAGGAGCACACAAGAAAAGGAAATCCGTTGTTCTTAGACAAGAAAACAGAAGCCCTGTCCTTCCTGCATTTAATGGATATGATCAGTTGTTCAAATGCAGACTCTAAATTACTCACTAAAAATATACATAAAAACCACAAAATCATACCTATAGGTAAAATTAAAGCTGTAAAAACAGCCTGTATATGGAGCATCTAGAGTCATCTTTGTGTACAAAAAATTGTTTTGTCATGAGAGGGTCCAGGAAGGGAATTATGGGCCAAATGTAACCACTTTCATTGTCAGATACTATTATGTCTATAGCAATGTGCTATATTTAATATACACATATATAATTTGTGCAGATTGTACCCAAAAAGCTACACTTTACTGATTTTTACCAAAATTTTCCTGTCATTTAATTCTAAAAGTATCATTAATGGCAAATCCCCCCAAAACAGCCTAGACAGCCACTTGATTTTTTATTTAGTTTTCTCTTTGCAAAGTAGTACATACAATTTAAAAGGTTTTTCTCTACAGTAGAGTGTGTACTATATTAAGCTCATTGCAAACATAAATCATTAAGTCAAGCAGTTCCTAACATTCTTTAAAGCAACCTAGAAGATTAAAATGCTCTATCTCTCATGATATCACGTTTTCAGATTTATCATTGCTATAGATGCACAGCCTCTGCAACCCGCAGATGTATTTGCTGAGTAGAAGGAAATAGCCCCTTTCCAGGGCACTGATTTCTTTTGAGACGATAAGCCACTTACAACAGAGGCAGTTCCTTCTGTTTGAAGAAAAAACAAAAACCAGCAGCTTACAAAATGAGATTTTAGAATAATTTGCCATGGTCCATCCAAGTAACCAAGGTCATTAACAAAACAGGCCATTAAGCTTTTATGAAAGAAGCTATTACTGAGCTTTCTTCGCTGAGTTATTGTCTATGGAACCACAGTTTATTCCTCTAGGCCACAGAATACAATGAAAAATTCTTCAGCAGAGATGGGATAAAACCTGATGCAATCCAAACCCAGCCTTAAACTCATTGTAGTTCCCCATAATTGTGATAAATAAATTGTGTGTGTCTTTCTTCTTGACCAACCTGATTCTTAACTTATATCAAAATCTATTCCTATCATTCTTTTTATTTTTACTCTTTTCATTTAAAACCTCTTTAGGAGGTCTGAAATAAAATTGCACTATTCAGCAGATGAAACTCTCAGTCATTAATATACCGTCCCATCGTAAAAAGGATATTATTAGAAATTTCTAAAAGACTTTGTTAACATTGCAGAGGCTAGAATAAGCGGATAATGACTACTAGAGTTGCTTTTTATCCCATGTGTTTAACAAGTAGAACACCTCAAAAATACTTTCGGTATCTTAAAAGACCAAAGGTTCGTAACTCTGCACAATTACTTTGATGTTGATTTTAGTTTAGCTTCTGCTAAGAATTGCATGCAAAAGTCAAAACATTGTGAAGTGTACTGTCTATTAAATTCTAGAACAGAAATTTTGCAATTTTAGCCTTTCTGTGTAGGCCCATCAACATCCATGGCACTAACCATAGACTGTAATACTAACAAATTAAGTGATGGCCAAAGCAGAGTAGTTTTTATGGAGCACTGTTAAATTTTTGACAGACTGTACTGATCTTATCTCAGTTAAAGGATACTGTATATTTTAAAGGGCTGCCATTTGTTTGACATAAACATAAATATTGCCACAGAACAGACTAACAAGAGCTACAGTCCAGTCTTCAAAAACAATAAATTAGTTTAAACAAAGTTAAAACATTGCAGTTTGTGTTACCTCAGTTTCAAAACAATAAACCATCTGCCTCATTAAATCATCAAGAGTACTCATCCATTCCTTCCTTTTGCCGAAATTTGTTCTTCTCAAAACAGTTGAGCTGTAGCCAGGCCTAATTCACCATCCTTTCAAGAGCTGTTCCTCCTCTGAATAGCTAAGCATCATCAGCTGGTTCACTCGCTTAATAACTGCCACCCTTCCCTTGTAGCTGGAATAGAGAATTTCTTTCTTACTTTCATACTCAGGGCAGTAAATGCCATATTATCAAGAGTAGCAGGGGAAAGTGGTAGACACTCTCATTGCCCCACTTATCTGTCCCTGCCAGAAAAATATGCATCTTCACAAGAAACAAGAAATATTACCAGTGATTCTTTGTTCTAACAGACTAACGAGAGCATCTCTCCTGAAGAAATACATCTTTCCAGTTGGGTCAATCAGAACACTGCTAGCATTCCCTTATGAAAACTCCAACAAACATATACAAATATCTCACCTTATAGACAGCAACCTGGATATTTGTTAACCAGAAACAGATCTGCTACATAATCAAGATCTTACTGCAGAATGAAGAGATGGATCAGACAAATATTTGATAGAAAAATTCAAAATAATCAGATTTTTTTCCTGCAATAAAATGACCTGATTACACTACAGCACATGGCCTACAGTAAGAGTCAAACAAGTCCCATAGTGGTAAATCCTATCCAGAAGCTGTGAACAGAATAACAAAAAGCTCAGAGTCTTTATATCAATACCATCAAAATAAAGGAAGACATAAGAATAATTACCAGTGGCACAGGAAGAAAAGCATAACAATTATCAGAGGCAGCCAGAAAAGGTTTAGAAGAGAGTTCTGCAGGGAAAAAAAAATATGCAGAGAGCCTTTGGATTTTGTGGAGAATAACCTAATTTCATGCAAAGCCCAGAGAACATTTCTGGAAAAAGTTGTAAATGTCACGTGGTCCACACCTTGCCTGATAGCAGACACTACTTTCCTTGCATGTCCGTGACAGATATTTGACCAATAGCCATTTAAAAGCTTCCAAAACCAGTGATTCCTTTATCTCATTGCACAATCTACATGACTGCATAACTATCTTTACCAGGAGAAAGTTTAGATTTGTTTTTAGAAGTGTGCCTACATGCCCAAAATGGACAAAACACGTAATGCGATGACCTCCTCAGCACTGAGTGAAGAAAGCAGTTCTATCTAGAGGGTTTTGTTTATACATGCAAATATGATGTTTTCTGTTCCTTCAATAACTTAATACTGGTGGGGTGTAGGCTCAGTTTGTAATTCACTCTAAACTATATTCTGAGGAATTCTTGCCTGGCTATTCCTATCTAACTGTAGCATTTGTCAGCAGGGCGCAATTCAAAAGGGGGAAAAACACAGGGGAAAAAAAAACCAACCAAACCTCCTGAGCCAAATTTTCTTGTTCTAATCTCAGAAATAACTGCAGCCTTACCAGGCTTGGAATCATAAGCAAATAGGAGAGAAGTGGTTTCACTGCCAACACAGGAGGCATTACTAAAACACTAAAGTGAATCGGACTCAGGATAGATCCTGCCCTACAAAATGCACACTTCCAATCTGCCAATGCACCACTCATAAACCAATGTTAGAAGTTTAATTTCATTTAATGAGCAAAATGCTGTTTAAGTATCTCCTCTTAATCAAAATAGGGGATGTTATCACTCCATCCTTCATCCTCCATGCTGCAGAAAAGTAATACTGGAAATTCTGGTCACTTTTGAAGACGGTGACCATTGCCATTGACTTGGAGTTCTGTGCGTGGTCTTTATTCTAACTGTGTTATCCCAAATATTGCTGTTTTAATCAGAAAATTTACTGAGCTGTTTTATTCCAGAAGAGTTCATCTTCCTCTGGACACTCCCTTCCCTCCCTCTCCCAATTTATAACAACTATTGTGCCATTTTGTTACATAGTAATCCTTTCCTCCTGATAATTCCAGTTCCTTTTTTTATGACAGTGATAGATGCATCTGATAAGTCATAGAAAAGTAAACTTGACAACATTTTCTACTTCCAACTCAATTTCTAATCTGTTTCTACATTGACTCTTTTGCTCCAGTTAACAAAAAAATGATGTCTCTGAGCTCCTATCAATTTTAATATTTACAGCCTGTCAAAATGATTCACCTTCCTCACTGAAGTCTTAGCTCAGGTGCTTCATTGATCAGGTCCCAAATCCCTGTCTTTCATACGAGCCTTAAATCAATCTCTCATAGCTGGCAACATCCCTCAAAGAAGGTAAAAAGACATTTTTAGTACAGATAAAAGCGAAAGCAAAAGACCTAATTCCTATTTAGCTAAGTGTTGATCAACGACAACGCTTTCCTGAAGTTTCAAGAGACTTTATATAAACAATCAGCTTGCAGTAAGAGGAAATACTGTGACAAGAAGGTCTTTGTTGCTCAGCATCAGTGCCAGGTTCCACCTTCCCTCGCGAGCGTGTGCGCACAGGGGACTGCCAGCCCCTGCTGGAGCCCCCAGAGACCTCGGTCCCACGCAAGTTCGGGAAGCCTGTTTACTCTTCCCCTCCTCTGTGCTCTCAGCTTGCTGGCAGAAGAGGCAAAGGCAAGTGCAAGTCCCAATCCCTCTCCATGGGAAAAATCTAAAAGTTGCTGGATGGGGCTGCTCAGATTCAGAAATAAAAAGTTTCTCCAGAAATCAAATAACATGTTTGGTTGGTGAAACCATAGAAAATTTCATACAAGTGATTTTAAACAAATAAATAAATCTTTCTGCAGGCCCAAGCACTGTAGTTACACATTGCCTTCTTACAGCTTAATCCTCCTTTTCAAACTGTGGAAGACCCACACCGAAGACTGAAAACACAAGACTCTCCAGTCCTGAGGGATTCTGCCAGCCCTGCGACAAGCAGCCCTGCAGGATGAGTGCTAATGTCAATGAGAAATATGAGAAAAAATTATGATTTTATATTTCCATTAATCAACTTGCTCCTTACAATCAGTCTTATTTCATTAACATAACCAGATAAACACCCACACGTGTCTCTAAGATCAGAAGGAAGGCCAGCCAGCACAATCTTGTGATTCACCAGGTAAGGTCTTCCATACTGAAATGATCCCAAAGGTTTTATAGGGCTTTCAGTATCACAGCCGCATTCACTATCCTCAAACTCTTAAATCTTGTCCTTCAGACAATATATTTAGGCCAATTTCACGTTTAATTTCTCACTCTTATAAAGTTTGACTTTTCCACCTCAGCATACCTTAAAAATTGAAGACATTCTTTGCAATAATAAAATAACTTCTTTCAAGGATATGAGAGATAATTTTACGATCATTCTTTAAAGCAGGAGGTTAAACCTTTTTACTGTGAAGTTGATGGCATAAATTATATCAATATATAAATGCTCTACAGCAGCTTTAATATAATTTTGTAACACTGACTTCTCCCAGTTGGTCTGAAACTATGAGGAGGTAAATCTCAAGGTCAGAATTTGATAGTAGCACCTGGCTCTTCTTTCATTCTTTACCAAGGAAGAACCTCCAGATTGATTTTTACAACAGTAATTTAAGGGTTAGGCTTGGCTGGAGGTTGTATCCAGTAATTTTTGGTTTATTTTAGTAAAATGTATCTTTATGGTGTTAAGAATAATGACTCTCAATTCCAGACCTTGATGGACAAGGATTCATTTGAGTTTCATATTTAAATGTCACTTAATACGTACTTACACTGCTGCTTTTTTTTCCTTCCTTGTATTTTTTTTTCTTTTCAATAGAAGACAAATATTTTCTTGTTTAGCAGATACAAAACAAGAACGGTGACAAGATCTGTTTTGCAAACACATATGGGTGAGCGTGCTTTCACTCCTATGGGTAATTCTTTCAATAGAGCTATTCACATGATAAAGCTGTTCATGTGGGTGTGCAGTGAGTTATTTCTAATACATGATTTCAAGATCTGGGGACTGAAGAAGTTGGCAGCAAGTGGCCTGAGACTTGTAATAAAATGGTGGAAGCTGGTGATACAAAGGCAGAGCAAAGGCAATCCGGAGTGATTAATAGATTCCTGAATTTGCAGCTGTTATGGCAGACACATTTCTTCTGGCTTCCTGCAGTTCTTAATCAAGCTAAGCATCAGCAAGAGGCACATTTGCAAAAGCATCCTAAAAATGTGAATATAGAAAATGATGCACTTGTGTTTTTATACACGCACCGGTAACTATCTTTTAGTAACTAGGGAATTGCATACCCCCTCCCTGTATGATTGCATAGATAGTGTTTAGATGTCTCCTGTGGAGATTTGTTATCTGGTAATACAGATTTTTACCATTTCACAGAAGTCTTACCAAACAAACAAACAAAAAATATCACAAAATTATTGTTCTATATCCTCTTGCTGTCAACTCTTTTTCTATTTCCACCCCCCCCCCCCCCCCAAGTTGTTCACCACTATAAAAGAGATAGTTACAAGTTTCAGGAGCATATTAAAAGTGGCTGAAAGTTGAAAACTTCCTTTCCTTACCTTTCTTTGATTGAAAAGTATTTCGGGTTTGTGTTTCTAAACTTAAAATTAAAACTGCTCCCTTGATGTGTCTTTTATGACATGTTTCACCCCAGAGCAAACACACTGCTAGGAACAGGGGATTGTAATGGAAATAGTAACAAACCTCTAAAGTGCAGCAGTGCTATCAGGCATAATTACAATTGGTTTAGGTTTGAACTGGGAGCTCCCATCTTCAATCTATAAACTTTAAAGGTAGTGTCATGTTTACAAAGACAGTGAAAAGATAAATTGAAGCTTCAGTGCAAAATAACAGGCAACAATATAGCTGTACTCTTAAAATAAAGCCTGACAGAAGCAGCATATCAAAATCTGGTGTAAAAAAGTGTCAATGATAATTACAACGAAGCGGCTTTACTAGACAGTCATTTTTCCCAAACAGCTAAGAATACACAGAATTAAATGTTGAACCTTAAAATGAGACCACTTTACCATAGGCTTCACTGAATCCAGAACTGCATTGAAAGCATTTTGGGGTCTGCTTTGTACTCAATAATTAAAAAGGATTCTTACCTCATAAGCACTGAATCCATCCCACAACACAAAGCACCTCTTTAGATGATTTAACATGTGAATAAAGTTATTAGAATAACTCAAAAACATATTTGTCAGCAATAAAATATTTAAATGTAGAACAGGATTTTTTGCTACCAACTTTTACTGAAATTTCATGAGCTAAAATATAGCTGTAGCAGTGAAATACAATCCTCTCTTCATTCAAAATGCCATTTAAATTCACCTGTTCTGAAAAGATTGTCTGCTCACTCACTGGTAGGAATTCACAGCACATTCATTGTAATAATTCACACTAAGTGCAGGGGGGGAAAAAGGATCGAGAACTGAAAAGATCAGCTCTAACCATCATCTTTCAGGATTTTTGAGCAACTTTTGCTGAGTACTTAGAAGCTTCAATTCCCATCTGATTCAGCATACGTGTGTGGGAGAGGGGAAGAAAGAACAAGGTCACTAATAAGCAGCCCTACAACTAAAAATCTCTTTACGTACATTTCATTCTGGTCTCAGAGGAAACCAGTGCTGTGCTGTTGACCATTACCTATTACTGCCATAGAGCCGAGCACACAAACAGCTACTGTTGTTGCACCAATTTTCACTACCTGCTGATATAGACAATGCCATTAACTAAAAAAAAAAAGAAATAAATCTGCACTGCTTTACTAAGGCCAGAAAATTATTTACAGAAAAAAATAATAGGTGTGCACACTTACCCACACATAAGTTCCTATGCATGTACATATGGTATGCATAGGTAACACTAACTGCTTAATTCTTTTCCTTTAATCCCATCACACTAATAACATTCTTCACTGATTCTAGTCAAATTCAGATCACAAGGTCCTTACAAGACTAATTTACAGTCTCAAGTGCTCTCTGAAATCCTCCAGTGAATAATCTTTACTGTTCTGGTTAGCAAAAGGTAAAAGACAGATTATAGTTACATACAGGAACTGTGAAATTATTTCTTTTTTCCATTAGGAAAGCATCTTACATTAGAGTTTTTATGATTGAACTTTCATTTGTTCCTGTCTTAAAAATCAGAATTAAGTGACCCAATTACTCTTTTTTAAAGCACCATTAAAGGATATTTCTGTAGAACAAATAAATTCTATACCTGCGTACAACACAACATGCACATTTTCCAAGCTCTGTGACACATAAGTTGTGATTTAAAGTTTTTGTCACTTGACCAAAGTGACAGCTCGGGAGATTTCACAGTACCCATTGGACACATCACCTTCTAATCCCCAGGATTGGCAGGGGAACTTACAAAATTATTTATGAATAGCAAATACATTTGCTTTTAACGTACTCAAATTTGCACCAAACATCAGGAGTCTCATGGGTATTTTTGAGGGAAAGGCACCTTCAGGCTATTTGGCAAAAGTCTTCATATCTCTAAGACACACCTCAAATGATGTAAATTAGATGCTGTTGCATTACCTAGTTTCCAACAGTATGGTTTTCAGAGATGAAAACTATAAAAATTTAATAGTATTTATAGAAGTCTAAATATTTGGTATATATTTGCCAAATGTCATTATGTTCACCCTTGGATTTAGAAGAAAAAGAAAATCTTCATTTTGATCACAAAAACTCAAATAAATGGATTTCCTGAAAACATTTTCTACTTTCCTCTGAAGTGGAAGCGTGTCTGTCTAGTACATAGAGTTCTCCATATACCACAGAGAACTTCTTACAGATGCTCCCCATTCCAGAGTGGTTACATCTACCACTGTTCTCAGGAGCTGTCATCATCTCTTTAATATAGCTAGAACACAAGTCAGAAGAGATGAAAGTGGTGAGAAATGCATGGAGGGGCTGCTGGGACCTCCAGTCTTTTAAGCCTCTCTGCCATCCTAAAATAAAAATAAATTCTTACTTATTGTTGGTGTTAGAAAAGTCAATTTCTCTTTCAGCAGAGACTCTCATAGGATCTCATTTCAGGGCATAGTATTCAGAACTTTACTTTTAATAAGGTTTAGACTGTCCCACTGTAACAGGGAGGCAATCCCTGACGTGACCACTCAAGGTTAGAATTTCAAAAATCTTCGTTAAAAAATTTGCTGGTTTACCATACTGATTCACGGTACACTGCCTTTACTAATTAAATTAATAGCTACACTTGCTTACCAAAGAGATTAACTTCTGCATTGCCCTCACTAGACAGGTTAGTTGCTAGGCAGTTCTCGCTGGAGATTTGGCACTATGTTCTTATCTCTGAGGACAAAGGCTGCTATGCATCTTTCACTAGGAGAATGAATGCTACACTGCTCTCACTAAGAGCATTCATCTCCGTCTTTATATCTCTATTGCTCTCCTTTAATTATTTTAATCACTTGGTGCATTCTAGTGTTGCAAGCCTATTTAATCTGGAGTATATTTTGACTTCTATGTTATAAAATTTCTTCCATTTTTTTCCTCCCTTGTCAGTTTACAACCTCAAAATTTATTCCAAGTCACATGTGACAGCCTTGCACACCAGAGCATTCCACGCCTGCTGCTGCAGTAATATTCAATTGGATATTTAAGCCCTTCTCAGTATTTTTCTATCCACTGAACTGTTCATTGCCAAATATATGTTTGTTCACTTTGTTCATTTTATTCCACGTTTCAGTTCATATCTAGGAAGTCATACCTTTTATTAACAGCCTCGTTGTGCCAAATACCTAGTCAATACAAGCAGCACGATTCCCCTGACCTCACCAAGGATATGATTTATGCCACCAACTGTCTGATCTCCTTTTCTACCGAGCAGCTGGACATCCAGGTATCCAGCTACGACTGTACTAACTCCCTTTGCAGTACCCAGACGATTTCCAAAGAATAAGATGCCAACGTTGTTTTCTCATTGTCAATCTAGTCTGTCTTTCCTAGTGAATAGATCCACATACAGCCCACAGCCTTGCACCATATCAACAGCTGGGGAACATCAGCTTAGCTCCACAGATCTCAGCAAAGTTGAAGACACCTAATCTCCAAAACAAACCAACTCAAAACTAAGAACAAGCAAAATCCTCAGGTTTAAACTGCAACTAGAACTCATACCTGGGCTAACTCTGTCACATATTCTTAATAAAATAACATGGATCTTGAAAGTGATTTGGATATCAGTGTCATTCAGAACATGCTTCCAGGGGCTCTACCTGTAAAATGACATAGTGATTACTGAATAGAAGGAAACAAATCACATCTGAAAAATATAGTCCTTCTTTCAGTTAATATCTAAGTTACATGAAGGCGTATTTTAAAATTCATTCTTTAATTGATTTGCAGTTTTTTTTGTATAATAATCATGTCATGCAAATTTATGCCAACCTGTGTTTTGCTATTTTACTTTCTGTTATGCAGCTCATTTTATCCATTTCTCAGTATTCGCTCTCCTCTAGATGTTACTTATGTAATGTAATTATTCCAGAAAGTACCATTTGACTGGATGGCCCAAACTCTAGAGAGATTGAGACAAAAAACCTGAATAATTAATAAAATACCCACACAAATTCAAATTCCCTTGTTCAATAAAGAAATAATACAATTCATATTCTTCGTAATGAATATGTGAGCACAGTCAAGTTGAAACATTTTTATAAATAATTTGCCTACTCTTTTGCCCAGTTGTGAGAATTGGCAAGGTTTCTTGCAATTATGTAGAGTCAAAATCTGTCAGGAGCACTGCATTTTTTTCCCCCAAGTATAAACAAATAATCTTATCCTGCCTATGGATAATACAAGAAACACAAAAAAAGAGAGAAAGTTGGTCAAATTTGGCTCTGAAAAGGTAAAAACATGGAGATTTTCAGGGTAGGCTGAAACACAAAAAAAGAAAGTGATAATATCTTAACAAGTTGAAAACAAAAATTTTAGAAAGGAAGATCATGGTGATGTTGACTTCATAACAATAATATATCACAGTCTTGTTTTTTAATGGTTTTGTTTTTAAAAGGCAAAATGGTGGTATTAGATGCCATCAAGGATTTTGATCTTTTTCAATGTTCAAGGAATTGGGATAAAAAAAAAAAAAAAAAAACAAAACAAAAAACCCCCAACAAAACCCAAAACCAAAACCCAGGTTTTCCTGTCAACTTTTTATAAGTCTTTTTTTAAGCAACACTTTGGATTGCTTATTTCTCCCCAAAAGACTTTTTCCCAGAAAGTTTGAGCACAATGACACAGCTTGGAAGCCAAAGGAGCTAGAGCAGAAGTCCCCCAAAGACCACTGAAAGAGATTCCTCAATATCTGATCAGGGAAATTCAGTTTATGACTGGCTCACTGCTTACTGAGAAACTACAAACTGTCTTAAGGTTGAGAAAAAATGAAAAGTTCTTGTTCCAAATAGATAAGAAAAAAGGAAACATTAAAAGAAGTGATCTGTGGTACCAGGAAATTGCTGTTTGCTCTATCCCAAAACCTTCTGTCACTGTTATATTAAGAACTCGATAATTTTCAATTTATCTCTATTTTTTTAATTTGTCTCTCTCAAAATGAGAACACCCTATATATTTGCATTAGATCTGACAGCAGTGCACAGAAAGTATCATTCCGTTTTATACATAGACAGATTTAATTATCACCCAAGCAGACACAAAGGAAGCATTCTCTAGCATGCATGACAGAAAGAAGAGCACATATACTCCTTTCTGAAACCAAAGCTCTTCACAGCACTACCATCCTCAAAAACAGTCCCGAACTTCAAAATCAAGGAACTAATTGCTGGCATGGTTTTTGTAGCTAAGAATATCTCCAATAAATTTCTCTCTTACCAGGAAAAGCGATAATGACTACATCCATGGAGAAAGAGAGAAGGTGTGCAAGACAGAATGTCAAGGATTATCAGCCAATGTACTTCATGTGAAACAAATAAGTTATTAGAGAATTTTTTTTTTTTAAAGGTTACAGGTACCAAGATGAAATGTTAGAAAGTTGGAGAGGAGGTATGCCCGAGAGAGAGAGATTTAACATTCAGCACAACGTTTAAGTCAATAGAAGCTGCATCCAAAAAACGTCCTTCATGTACCAAGTGACAAAGGAAAAAGTTGTAAAATTTGTACTGCCCTCAGCAGAAAACTCACACAGATTACTGTGGGTCTACTAACATGCTACAACTCTGCCTGCTATGACATCAACTGAGTTAGAGTTTTGCGTATATTTCTATCCAGATACTCAGTGTTATTTCTGAGTTCACGTGCTGATCTCTCTCTGCAGGCTTGAGAAGTTATTGCTGATCCTGTGCAAGCCAATGGCAATGTGTTGGCCAAGGTTTTCTCTCTGTTCTCCCTCTGTTGCTTATCTTCAACCCAAATCACTGCTGACATCACTCAGGTGCTTTAATGGCTATAGGTTTTGGAATAGACACATTAGGCTTTAAAACTTGTGCTGAGATCAGATAATTATACATTTTTAAGCACATTATGCAGGACAAGTTGCCACATCTGACATGTCAGTACTGTATTTTATGACTGCCTGAAAGATTGGGCATATGCTATCTTTTTAAGATTATGTACAGAGCTTCATAAATCAAACGTCTGAGCAAAACTTTGTTTATTCTCAGTAGTATACAAGCAGATATTTTTGTAACTATATTTTACCAAATGTATCTGAATATCCTGCTGACACAGTATTTCAAGGGAGACCAGTGAGGCAAACAATGTGATAGTAAAAAGAATGTGGAATATATGTCAGAGCAAATAATTGATGTAGCAGATAATAAAATCTAATGCAAATACAGCTTTTACCGGGGGCGCTGTAGCACAAGAGTGCTGGTCTCTCAAAATTAGTATGATTCAAAAAGTATATATAGTCACTGCACTATGCCATTCATGACAAGTAATGAGCCACAATAATGTACTGTGATATATGAAGATATTTAGAAGACTCATAAGGGTTGGTTGGAATAAGAATAGCTTTATAAACTGGTTTGTATTGTCAGTTGAAATGCTTCTGAATCTGAAACTTCTTTAGCACTATTATATTTGCAAGATTATTGCAAGAGAAGAAACCATCCTCATCAGTTGTTCTTGTTTAAATCTTATTCACTCGAGATTACAGAGAGAAAGCTTTTGTTATAGGCATTCTTGATATAATTCAGACTGAATATAATTTTGGAAAAGCTTTCTCTATTTTCATCATTGATGTTCAGAGTGAGATTCATATTTGGATCCATTGTTTGTTGTTTTTTTTTTCACAATGATTGATCACACAGGACTTGTGTCCAACTCCTGCCCCAAAATTCTCAAAGCCTTTCCAGAATTATAGTTAGTAGATCTAGCCTAGATAAAAAAAGACGTACTTTTTCCCCATGATACACTTTTGCCACTACAGAGACTATCAATACCATTTGAATCCCAATCTCTACCAGTTATCATCATCATAGCCAGATATCTTAATATGAGCAAGACAAATCTCTAGAAAAATCACAGAACTTTATAAACAAACACAGACAGCCTGGATTCATAAAACTTCAAATCTCAAGTAACAAAAGCTCGGAAATAAATGCAATTGGGCCAATAACATTTCATAAGTTACCTTCCTTGAACACTAAATTATGTGCAATCAACAGCAAAACAAGGTTTTGCTTGACTTCAAATCAGAAAGAGTGAATTGTATTGTTTACTCTGGTCCAGATGTAAAGTTATTTTTCTATCAGCTGTTACAAGAAATTCAGAAGAGATCACAAGACATTATATTCAGTCTCTACCTCCTATTTTTAGAGGAAGGCTTTAAAATTGATCCACAAATCTAGATCTAAAAATGTCTAACTTACAGAACTATTTCTCAATATGCCTGGGTCTGAAAGAATAAAAACAGTATGCTATTTTTCTTCCACCCACAGAAAATGCTCCTCCTTAAAATTTTGTATGAGAAGAATTATTCCTTTCGCATGCAAGCTCCATTATTCATAGAGCTCTAAGCAAAACCCTACTTAGAAGGATCCCCTAGTGTCAGTCAGTGGGAACTCCACAAGATTTCAACAAGCAGGATTTGGCACTGAACTTCACTGCCAACTTACTGTTTTCCCCTCGCTCACTGTTTTAAAATGGTCATGCTACCAAAATTCCTATTTTAACACATTTTCACACATTTTTTTAAAACTATGGTTCTAACTTAGTTTTAGATAAATAAGACTTTTTTAGTGACTTAGATTTAGAAAAGACTTAGGCCAAAACAATTTGTTGTACAAGTTATTTTCAGATATCTAATTTATCATAAAAATACCAACAGAATGGAATTTCTCCCACTCTGTCACAGACATCTGAGTCTCCCTATGCTAGGAAAGAGGTGAACTATACCTTCAGCAAAATAAAAGCTTAACTTTTCTTCCCTGACACTGATCTATTTTATTTTCTGTTGAGATTCCTGAATCTGATGTTATTTCTCACTACTTGACTGCATAAGAAGTTCATTTTAGAAATAAATATAAGGTTGAAAAGTGCAATCTAACATAATCATAATATTGAACTAATTTTATTTCAATGTATGCCTTCTTTTTTACCTTAGCACTGAAAGGCAAAATAAAACCCTCTAGAGTTTCTTACAAATGAACAAATCTCACAGCTGCTTAGAAACAGTTACTCACATCTTTGCAAATAGTATTTTCTATGCACTTCATAGCCCATTAAGATGATCTAATTTATGAACTGAAAGGGTTGCTATTCAGAAAGCTCAGTCCCTGTGCTATTTACAGTGCCAGAACACTCAAAGTTAACTGGTGACTGAAGTCTCACAGCAACAACTGACATTTTATTTAACCTTTTTTAACTAAAATAGTTATCTCTGCAAATCACTCATGCCATGTTGAAGCAAATCTTCACCTTGATACTGAAACCTGAGCCTACAAAATGACACGTCTGGCACTTTATGAATGATACCTCTAAGCCGTACAACCTATAGGGAGTATCAAGTGTGCGGCACCAGTTCGCAACTGGTATGCACAGCCTGGTGACAGAGACAGCTAAACCCCAGTACTTTCTTTTATACTAACATATGTGAAACTAGGGAAAATCACTCTGAAAAAAATAGTAGTTCTTTATTGAAAGCTTTAGGCAAAACCTGCTACTATTAGAATTAGTTTGTGATTTTTCCCATCCATAAAACTGAGGCCAGAAACTACTTCAATCTTCCTCAGCCCTCTCTGATTTGAAGACAGTATCAGATACCAAGCGTATGTTTATAAGAGCAGAACAAGGTTGGACTCCCTGCTTGGGGGTCACACTTGCTTCATTTTAATTAAGGAATACTTTGCCCGAGTTCCTCAGGATAATATGAGTCTAATTGAAGTCAATACTAAGTCCAATACGTTGCCATATGTGCAGTCTAAATTCACATCCTAAGCTCACCTCAAGTAGATGAGAATACTGTGGATGGACCTAACAGAGCTTGCAAAGGGACATGAACAGTTCACATCCCTCGAGATGTCCAACAACCAGCACCAGCAGACTGCACTGGAAGCTGAAAATAGAAAAGAAGGATACAGCATCAGGAGTCAGCTGCAGTCAGTGAGCTCACTGTGCGCTCCTCGGGAAGAGATGGGTTTACTCAAAGTGTCCGCCTGTGCCTACAGCAATGCCTCCGTGTTAAGCCTTCATTCTCCCCTTCTCCAAAAAAGGATGCCCAAAAGTCCCGAGTTTTGAGGCCACACACTTCTGCATCTGGGCTTCTGGACAGGGAGAGGTTAATTCCCTCCAACACACAAAACCCAGTAAATCAAGAATTACCAAAATCCTCTCATTTTAAAGCAAAAAGACACAAAGGAGGGGAGGAATCAGAAATTAGGAAGAAAACGCACAGAAGTTACAAGTTTAACCCTTCTGTGGTTACAGCTGCTTACCAAAGGACGACTTTACAGTGGTTTGGGTAGACAGCAGAGAGAGAAGGCAACGAAGGTACAAATCTGCATCAGTTTCAAACTGTCAATGCCAGAATCTAATTCCATTTTAACAGGAGTTTAAACATTAAAAGAGATTGCCATCATCACTCCTCAATAGCCTTAACCTCTGGACTTCTCAAAAGAATAGAGCACGAAATTAATTATTAGCCTTTCACCTTGGAGACCTGGGTACAAAGGTAAGAACCAGTAGCTCAGAAGATAGCTAATGAGACTGGTAGCCTATTTTTGGTCTTCAGCGTGCTCTAATGCCCCTCACACATCCCCTGGACTTCCCTAACTTTTTTCCTGTTGGGTTTCCTCTGCCCTCCATCTAATTTAAAGTGAAAATTCAAGTGGTCAGGTACGTCTGACTTCTAATCCTCCTTGTGTTGGATGTTTGTAGCTGTCAGCAACGTTGGAACAACATCATTTGTGGAAAACAAAGCTATCAATTACAGACAGCCTTAACTCAATCCCAGAATTGAACAGTCTTGAACACAGGGGCTGGAATTTGAGCTGTGACCCAGACAAGAAACTTGCAGGAGACTATTATTTTACTAGTAAGTCTGTGACAAACATCTCAAGCTCAACCTGAAGATTTCTTAAGTAGACGATGGATCAGAGAAGGAGGATTTTCTAAATATAGGATTTGCTTGTTCCGTCTCATACATTTCTTTCACAGCACCAGTTAACCACGATGCTGGTCAAAGGCCAGGTGAAGTAGCACATAAATTATCTGCAACCGTTTATATAGTAATGAAGCCTTACAGCTAAGTACAGACATGTCTTATTTATGCCTCCTCAAAATGTGACTGTAGGACCTACGGTGACATTGCTAATCGTGTCATACATTTACTGAGTGGATAAGAACTTGTCCAAAAATAATACATGCTTTATTACTTGCTAAACAATATTTTGTTAAATATACTTTGTTGAAATATACTTGCCTATTTAAAAACAGTTAAGAAAGCACAAATGAAAGAGCTGGTCAAGAACGTGTTACATGACAGAGTGAATGGCTAGAGAACACGTGAAATCCAGAAGTTAAGACTTGAACCTGTTCAATAGACAACACTGTTCAATAAACAACCTATAGTGAATTATTTTATGGAAACTGTGGCCAGCTGGCAAATAAGCCATTGCTATAAACACAGGATAAATCAATGATAATTATATCCAACAACTTATTCAGGTCAAATGGTCATGTTTGGTTCTATTTACATTTTGGTCACATTTTGAGAGACTGCCTTAAAAAAACCTGCATCTCTCTATATTTAATATGTTCTTTATCTGCTGTTATGTTCATTGTCACCTTTTAAAAATAAAAGTAAATAATTAAAAATTTACTTGTAATGATTATATTTTCCCATAATAAAATAATTTCATGCAGCTATCGCATATTTTCTATTCTAAATAGAATAATTTTCTATTTTAAGTTTACTAAAAATAGAGAGGATTTTTTTTAATCATTCTGCAGCTTTTGTCAAATATTTTTAAGTGACAGTAGCTGTATATAGAGCTACTCTTTCAAGATCATCTTTTTCACCATCCACAATGAATGCAAAGGAAGTTACAAGGAATTTTTAGTAAGTTCAAGCACATTCCCTCTATAACACATCAAAATTACTCAGATACTTACTTAGCATCTTTGTAACACTGTCAATAAAATCAGATAACACAATGAATATTTGCAAATCTCGTTCTGCCTGAAGTTTAAAAAGAAAAATATTTATACATTTAATTAGTTTAATCTGTCTACTCTTTAGCTCCTAAAGCATATACAAATGCATGTTTCCCAATACTTCTAAAACCTTGTGTGGATTTTCCTGAAGTGCAAATCTGGTCTTACGCAACAGAAAGAAACACAACAATCACAACAACAAAACAACCAAACACAAAAAGCTGCCTAGTATCTCTAAGTGCTGGACAATTTGCATGAGAAAATCTAGTCACACTGTTCATTATGAAAACGTAGCCATGAAAATCAAGAGGTTTGTAGGAACTGAGTATTGTTGGCAATACTAAGTAGGATTGTATTTAAACAAGTGCACGTCACCTTCAGACTTCAGAGTTCTTAGCAAAAAAACCAAACAAACAAGAAACCCACACACAAACAAATAAACCCTAGGGTCTTTATGATTGTAATACAAAGGCTTGGATCTGATTATTGAATGTCTGGTACCTATGCTGGGCATGTATCATGCTGTTCCCAAAGTAATAAACAGAAAGAGAGAAAGCACGAGGAAAAGGAAGGCGAGGAGGGGTGGGGGGTGAGATATCTAAGGTCATCTCAAATCTTAGCTGGTACGAAGTTTTGGAGGTGCCAGTCTCTCCACTACTTACAAGGAGAGCCTAAGGTATATGAGATTATGCACCTCAAGTAGATGAGATGAATCCAGCCCTAACTGTGCATTCAAACAAAATTTACCAGCCCTTGCCATTGCTTCTCACATGCACTGGAAAGGCTCTGGCTGTTCTTTGGGTTCTCCTCTAAAAACCGCTTTTCCCAAGACCTCACACTCAAGTGACTGCCAATCTCATCTGGCTTCTATCGAGGGGGATGGAGGTGAAAGGAAAAAAAAGAAAATGTAGAAAGTAATAAACATCTCTACTGTTTTACAAAATTAATTTCAGAAAAGAACTGTGTCAATAATGGTTATGGATATGAAGCTAGTGAGGAGAAGAGCACTTTCAATTCCTGAAGAATTTAGCGGGGGCTGACAACACTTACCCTTCACAATTCAGACCTCAAACTTCTCAAGACCCAGAATAACTCTGTAGCCTATTAGTAAGCCAAATATACCCAGGGAACAAACACATATAACATATCAGTCTTTGTCAGAGATAACAGCTTGCACTGCTTTGATATGAACAGCACAGAGATCAGTTGTGAAGAATTTAAAACAGTTGAATTCAGCAAGAGCACACTCCATTAGGATGTTTTTATTATTTTTATCTTTTATTCAATGTACCATCACAAGTTAAAAAAAGCAGTAGCAGCAGACAAGAACTATTAAAAATGGAAACTTAAACACTGTATATCACTTATCTGATATAGATGGATATTTAATATTAGTATGGACCTATCAAATTAGTATTAGTCAGAGGTGCATTGGACAACACTTCAACAGAAAAGGTGAATAAATAGAACTACTATTATTATAGATCCTAGCTAGTTTTGATAAAGAAAACAAATTTGAACCACCAAAATTCAGTCCAGATGTATAGGTACTAGGCATCTAGTAAGAAAAACAAAACAAAACAGGAACTGAACATTGAGTAACTGCAAAAACAATCAACCGTTCCAAACTGCATACATTTTTTCCACTGTACAGCTTGCTTTACCCTTGCTTACACTACATGATTATGTCTCAAAGCATCTAGCTTCACTCTTAATAGTTCCAGAAGAAAAAAGAAAGAGAAGGAAAAATTGTTCCTCCAATAAAATTTCTCTGCTTTCTTAAAGCCATATTCCAGACACATATGTAAAACTACAGCCAAACTAAATGATCAGCTCTAATAATCTGCTGGGAACAAGACTCATTCGAATCCACATAACATATTGACAAAAGCTATTGCTGGATAGGTCATTCAATTCACAGGACCTTTCAACCCCATTGAAAATTTCAGAGGGAAAGAAAACAAAAACCATCAAAGTCTTTGTATTTAGTATATAGACCTTTTTGCCAGTTCAAGTTTAAGACCTTTTTAAAAATGCACTGTCAGCAGCATAGCTTTTAAAGGTAAAATGAGGCCTTTAAAGCAGGTATCCCACTGTGCATCCTACCACTGTGCTGCCTGTGGAGTGTAAAACACAAGGGCAAAGATGGGACTGAAAGTCTCAAACACTCTCTTACAATGGCTTTCATCTTCTCTTCCAAATCTCTAACCTTTGAAGACAGAAGGAAATGCAGTTAATGCGTTTACAAATAGGCTGGAACCTGCTACGTTTTTAAAGGGAACACAAAGGGCATAAACATCCACTGGAATCTCATTACGTTATTTAAAGGGACACTTTCAGAGCTGGCAGCCCCCCAGTTTGACCTCTCTCTTTAATTTCATCAGTTTGAAAAGTTCATGCACTTTCTCAGATTCTTTTAATGATTCATCACTTCTCTCTCTCAGAATGAAAACAATTAAAAATATCACTGGTATATGGTTACATGAGAAGGAAGTCTGTCTGCGACAAGTTACAAATCCATCCTTACCCTTCAACTTTTGCAGGGAAAATACCAAAAATTCAGCTGACAAAATATCCTTCACCTTGCACGTTTGTCAATACAGTCTTTTATAAATGCTAAATAACGACCAAGGAAAAAAAACCCAGCGGTGCAGAATTCACAAGTAACTCTGAAACAAGTCAATGCGTCCAAATGGTAGAAGAAAACCTACTTTGTGAAGATAACGACTGTAGTTGTAACCCTTCAGCACACCCTGAATACAGGTCAATGAACACTGGACTCTGAAAGGCTGCAAACAACAAGAAACATACACCAGCCTGGCAAGTTTCTTCAAGAAACACTCTGCAGAAATAAAAAATGGGCAGTAGCAGGAACAAATCTTCAGAAACAAATATAATTTCATACTATCATATACCCCACTGAATGTGACGTACTGTTTAAATAAAAGGTCATAAAAGGCCACACAACGTAAAAAACACAAGTCTACATATGTCACCTGTAGTAACATTTTCTTGGGAAAAAGAATGGCAACCAAGGGAAATGCTGCCTTGCCCTGGAGTTCTTAAAGGGCAGTTAATTAATTCCAGAATTCATAAACACCAACATTATTATATCCACTCTTAAGATATTAATAAGAATTCATACAGCCACACAAATTCAAAAATGAAATCATTCTCTCAGGAGAAAGGAAAATAACTAAGTTTTTTGCAATCCCTCTGTTACTGAGCTCTAAACTGGGTCTTGGAAATGTAATCTCAAGGAATAGTTCCACACCACCACAATTTGAACCACAAGAAAGCTCACATCAAAGCAGAAAAGTGACAAGATCCCGATTCATCCTTGTTCTCGGAAACGATGGCAGTACTCTCAGAATTTCTACCTCTTATCACTGACTTTCAACCAGTTATTTGTCTCCGAATTTTTCTGCACTACAGCTGTTTTTTGACAGTTCCAAACTGATTGTAGTAGCAGTTCAATATGTTCCCAAAGGTGAATTTAGTAGCTTGGGCTAGTTGTAAATTCATCTAGCTTTACTTTCCGGACGAGCTGTAGGCTAATCGAAGGTTAAAATTTGATACAGTACGATTTAAGAAGATCAAAATTTCTGTTACCATTAAAAGCACTCTGAAGAATTAACCTAAAGATGTTTGTTTATGGTATGTTTTATTTATAAACTTGAGTTTACAAAATCTTTGCTATGGGAAATTATACAACTTAACAGCTTAAGTGTACTTTGTCAGGAGTGATTCAGGGAAACTCTGATTGAACTGCAGAAAGGGTTACAGCATACATGGCCAATGAAAAGCCTCCAGAGACTGGCAAAGGATAGCAATTCAGCATCAGGAGTCTAAAAAAAGCCATAAATTCTCTTGGGTGCTCTCAGTGGCAATCAAAGGCAAAGATAAAGAATGCAAATAACTGCAGATTTAAAGTTGTTTCAGAACACCAACTTTTTCAATAAAAACAACTCTTCTTGGCTTTCAACATTACTACTGAAGGTGGGCCCACCAAACATTATTTCCTACCCCACAGAAAGTACGTCAATTAAAAAAAATTGTTGCTCCATTCAGGTGACACCAAGAGATTTCAGACAAAACATGCCTCAAATATCTAGTCCACATCAATAATGCAGACGTTGCACCATTCAGCTTCATTGGAAGAGACACAAATTTGGGTTCCTGTTCTGGCTATTTGGATCCACTCCTGAGTAACACTTGGGGCAAGGTGGATTCTCTCCAAGTTTGTTCTAATTAATGAAATGTTACGTAAGATGTAAAATCTACAGTTTTGCAAAATATACATCTTAGAGGGAAGTTCCAGAAGACGGCCAAATTCATCTGACAGCTCATTTCTTGGATGAAGTTCACTTCTCCACACCCCTCCCTCTCAAGTCTTGTCTCTGCAAGCATGGTCCCACTGCTTTATTCAAGCCAGCTCTGACATTCATTGCAACATTTATAGAGCCAGTTCAGCTCGCTAACTCAGCAGAAAACTATTCACAGGGGGTTTTTCCTCTAGGTTAATATTTCACATTTTTCATTAGAGTTGGTACAAGGTAAAGATAATTTCTTGAATTAGCTTTCATTATCTTTAGAGATGCCTCAATCTTTTAGGAATAACTTAGCAAAGAATATTTGATTATACATTTTGAATATTTCTTTTAACAAATGATCTATGGTATTATTGCCACAGTTCTGTTAATTTCTGACTATGAAAAATCTGTATTACACTTTAAATACAAATGCTCATCTTACAATACATTTATGAGCATGAACTTTTCCTACATTTTTTCTAAACTAATCACATTGAAACCAAAAGAATAAGGGAAAAGAGAAGTAATGGTCATAAAAGTAAGACGAGATCACCCCTTTTCCTGTTGAGAAGGGGTCAGGGGAGCATAAAACATCAACAATGCGTGAAGAAAGCTGGGACTTCCTTCATCAATGAGTTCTTGGGACAGGCCACCTTGAGGTTTCAAGGACCAGAGCCATCAGTGCTAATCAAAATGGCATCAGTTCAGTGGTATTACACACTTGCAGCTAAATTAAGACAAGTTTGTTAAGGACTGATTGATTTTTTTTTTTTTATATATATTGATAATTACTGACAGGGGTTAAGAACTAATCGTTGGCAATGCGTATTGTCAAGCCAGTAAAGAGACAAGTCTGAAGTTTGAAACTGCACTGCTCTGTCTTTCAAACGTTCCTGTCAAAGCAAACCCTAATCTCTGACATACAGACTTAGGTATATTCAGTCGCAGCAGAAGGAACCGTGGCAATAAACTGCTGTCTGGTTATCCTAAGAGTGTACAACTGCCCTGAGAGGTCAAGTGCCCGATGGTGTGCAGGACCATAGTTTCCCTCTAGCTCCTGCTCTGCCTGCACAATGCACAGGAGCAAGCACAGGAGCAGCGACAAATCAGTGCGATAACTCTGGAGCTAGAAAGAAGGTAGGAAACACCAAAGTATTAAACTCACAGCATGAGACTTGACAAGTCTGCATTTGTCTATTACAAACAAAAATCTTTGCAAGTACATGTGAAAGCTCTAGCAACCTCCAGTACTACAACTATTGCTTTACCATTGAAGAGGATAAAACAGTCTTGTAAAATTCTTGTAAAAAAGTGGCAGCCATGGTACAATGTTTGCATGTCTTTATCCTTGAAGATCTGTAACGATTTAGATATACATGTATAAATATACACATATATACCTATATATAGGTATTTTAAGTAGCTGTTAAACATTACTTTCAACAGCAATTTCTCTATTTGGATTGAAAGCGATGCAAGCTTCAAAACTCCTGTTGAGTTCATAGGGCAGTGGTCTCACCACTGGGACTTCCTAAAATGCATTTTGCTGTTAGTAGACATTATTAAATCTGCTGACTACATATGCACATGGTCTTATTATTCAGTCTCAGTATTCTGCTGTGCACTACAAACCCTGCAGTATTAGTCAGAAATGGTTACAGAGCAGCCATGGCAACATACAAATAAAATAAGAAGAAATATTTTTATTTTCATTTTTATATTAAAGTCAAATTAACTTGAATAGCATTCTGGTTTATAGGTTAATACAATACAAGAGAAATTAATTACTAGCAGAAATAAATATTTATAATGCAAGCACCATGATAACAACAACAAATGAAAAAGCCTCTTAGTGGAAGTGCTTGCCCTAAAGGGCAAGAGATATGCCAATCTAATAACCTCACCAGGGGTTATGAAAAATTTGCACATTGCCTGACAGCCTAAGGTAAAGTCTTATGGTAGCTCTTCAAGTGGATAAAAGGGAAAATGGAACACATTGCAAAGAGATACCATTTATCTAAATCAATGGAGACATTTCCTACTGCATTGACCTTCACTGCATCTTGAGGAGTATAAAAAGCATTAAGGAACATTTTAAAAACACCCAGGGGTTTTCTTTATCTAGGTTTTCTCCCTGATCAAATAAACTGGACTCTTTATTATAGATATTTCCCATATTTCAAGTTAATGTACATTTCTCTGCAGCATAGCCACCTAAATAATCCTAACATTTCGCGAGGGCCCGTGACAGTCTCTCAGAAATGTCATATTCCTCCCTCGATGAACATCCCTCAGAACGATAGCTTTGCAATGTCCCTTTGCACTGATACTAACTGAAATGATTATCCTTAAGATGACCAGAATCAAGCAATGAAATGGAAGGACCAACATTTAACATCAAGACAAGTACTAAAGAGTGGAAAACCATGAGTATGTGTAAATTGATATTGTATATGTGATAGAGTTCACCTGCATCCATTCTCTTATTCCAGTGTTTATGAGAAATATAATACTACCAACAGAAGGGCCACCTCTGTTACCTAAGACAGCAGAGTAAATTGTTCACTCCTAGCTCTTTCCTCATGGAATGCTCAGAAGTAAATCTGGCAACAATAACACCAGTAGCTAAGTCTGTTAGCAGACCTTCAGTAAGCCAAAATGGGCATGGGTTTGAGCCTCTATGTCACCTTCGCACAGCTGAATCGCTGTCCATTCAATTAATCCCTATTTAGAGAGGGGTTCATGATCAGAAAACAATATGCAGACATGAAATGTAAAGATACATTGCCCTTACAATCTGTATACAGCTTTCCTCTCTCAACTGTTGAATGTTGTTCCTTGTGAAGTAGGTTTCCTCACCAGGAGAAAATGGTAAATTCAAGCTCTGCACAGACTGTAACAGTATTTCACCCATAGTCCCCTTTTTGTCTGTAGGACTTAAAGAACTCTGCCAAATTAGCAAGGCTTAAGTAAATAAGGCAACGATAAACCCGCTTCTCCTGACTTATGGCAAGGTACAGCACTGCGATAAGCAGTGGCACCTGACTACATGACATATATTCATGTCTAAAAATTAGCTTCAATCTCTGCGTTCGGTCCAGTAATATAAATCAGTTTCATTGGGAAATATTTGTAAGTAAGATGAAATACAGAATAAAGCAAACAAAAGGTTGAATTTAAGTAATTTCTTTATCTGTATTCTCTTTTTTTTCACGCTTCAATTCCGCCATTATAACATTCTTTTTGCATCTGAATTTGATTCTTTCCATACTTCCTTTTGCTTTCTTCATAAGTTCTAATTTTTACCTGAACATCTAGTTCCACTTCCTATATATTTTTCCAAATTTCTCAACAAATGTATATTTGATTTTAAGCAGAAAACTCACCAAAAGTCTACAAGTAAATTGACATCTTTCACATAAATAATGCAAAGAGGTCTGTAAAGCTTTTCATTTAATACCATGGGCGTGATACTATATCAAAAGTAAATTTTACCAAGTATGGACACATATGGACAAGGTCTTTATATTATTTTCATATATAAATTTTCAAACTTACATGCAAGCTTTACAATTTCAGGTTTAATACATCTGAATTTATAAGTTTCTGCATACCATTAGTAACTTCTGCACTGCTGCACTGTGTAAAACTTATTTTAGTTCTGTGTAGTTTTTTGTCACTATTCGGCCATTTTTCCTTATTACACTTCCAAAGCAGCAGATTTATTTCTGAAAAGTATAGAAGGTACATGTTTTTCTGCTTAATAAGTAAACTGCAGAGAGCAATTATAATCATCACTCAGATCACAAGATTATTCCATAAAGCTTGACAACAACAGCACAGAACAGTGGCAGAATAAATGCAGTTATCAACACTTTTTAAAAGCCATTGATCAGAATATGGGAAATACATTGCCCGAAGATTTTTGTCATGGGAATTCATGTTTTACATCCATAACTAACAAAACAGCTGCTTTTAAAATCCAGAGTAAGGAACTGTGTGTCTTGTCTGCCTATTTCATTGAGTCCTCTGCACCTTGTCTTTAAATCAAATGCGTGGAGGAGTTCTTGGGTTTTATCCTCTCCTCTTCTCAAAATTAATGAGAGTCATATAAAGCACCTGACACTGGTAATCATTCCTTTATATTTAAAATATATGTAGCTAGAACAAATGTATGACTCACTTGGCCATGTTCCATAGCTGTGCTACTGTACCTGAATAGCTCTGCAGCACCCCACCTTTTGTACATATCGCATGCTTTAAAGCTGTCTAGGGTAACAGATAAATCCAGGCAATCATGTATTTTGTAATGACTTCTCCTGACATTCTCAATTACCTTTTGGAGAGCCTTGAGTACAACATTTCCAGCAGTTCCCTCAACCGATAGCATAAATTTTGTTAAATTGCAGCAGAGTGCTGTGCGAGATTTATTTGCCAAGCAGTTAACTCTGGTTACGCCACCAAAAGCAGGAGGTAAAATTGCATTAAGTTTCACCAGCAGTAATTAATTTGTTATTTTGAAGGGAAATAGTAAAAACCAAGCTACATACAAAGATTAAATTCATATAATCGCAACATAGAAACATTTCTTTAAATTTCCTACAAATTATTGTGGAGTGCAAACCATCATATAAGGTGGCCACTACAAATGTTATTTGGGGGCCTTGGTAACGATGTTGACAGCAGCCTGGAAATTAAAGAAGGTATGAAGCCGGTGCTCTGAAACAACACCTAGTAGCAGGTAAATTCCTATGCACGAAGATGCTTCTTGCATATTAGATGGAAATCTGGATTGCTAGGGTGATGGGAAGCTAGTGGATTTTAATCTTTGTGTGTAAAAGTTGACATATTTTGAAAATTCAAACTGGCTCCACTTGTTGGTTGGGGTGGGGTTTTCGTTGGTTGTTGGTTTGTTTTGTTTTTTTTTTTTTTTGGGGGGGGGGTCAGGGGTAGGGTCCTTTTTTTTTTAAAACCATTTCAGTCTGAAAGCAGTTCTTAAAAATCAAACACTAATGTACAAATACTGTCTTTTATTGCTCTATTAGAAAAACAGCCAAAAACACTACTCCCAAGAGTGGTTCTGTGTGATAACTTGTAACATTGTTCTTCTTGTATGGCTGAGAAAAACACCACCTGTATCTCAGTAGTTCTGAAGAGATACAGAGCTATGAGTTGTAGCTCTAGAAAAGAATCTTTAGAAAAGAAATTCGTAATTCCTGTCCAATTCTTTCCCCACAAAAGACTGGAAGTATAAGGGAAGGAGTAATATAGCTTTTTTAAAGGATCAAAATACAAAATGGACTACAAACAGAAAACTGTACTGAACAGATGACATTCTAGTTTACTCAAAACAAAAAGACTGGTAAGAAACAGCAGGTAGATAAATAGACTTTTACAGAGAAAACAGTACACAAACGCATCATACTGAACAATAAAATATATGACCGGCGCAAGGAAAGAAGTAACATTTCCCCAAGAAAATGCCTACCCTAAATATAGCATTTCTAGAAAACATCCTCAAAAAAATAAATAGCTTAATAGCCAATCTAATAAGATATTATCTATAATCTTGATTTTTCACTAAATTCCCAATTTATAGGAGGTCTCTTTTTGATAAACATTTTCAGTTCCTTTCAAAACCAGAGTCTAAACTAGAAAGGCAGAGTTAAAAAAAAAAAAAAAGAGGAACGCTGTATCCACATTAAGAATGTCCTAGTGCCAACAACTCCAATTTCAGTCAGTCTCTGAGCACTTGCTGTGGAGTATTAGAAACAGGATGTCTTGTGACAGAAAGATCAAAGGCTTGGTTTTGAAAGTTGAGCCTGAAATCCTTTTGCTTTGGTGTTCTCAACTACAAAGAAGGATAATAGCACATCCCTCCTACAAATAAACTCCAGGATGATACAGGCATCTATCGAGAGGTATTTGCATAACACAGTGATAAGTACTCTATATTTTATTACAAAAATAAACCACATTTTGGTCCATAAAACAAGCAGATTGACTTCTATGTTTGTACTGAAGATATTTTTGGACAACCACGGTCCTGGTTAATGTTAAAGCAGCGCATGTAGAATCAATCCCAAAGGCAGACAGCCCATGTGTGGCCTTGAAATAGAGCCTTTCCGAGGGAAACAATCTGTAGGTGCGCTAAGTACTACTGCCATGAGAGAAGGGTGAAAAAGGTTACTAAAAAGAGGATCATCAAGTGGAGTTTCTTTTAGCATGTGGGTGTAATTAAACCCAACGTGAAGAACGGAACAAGCTCATGCAGCCTATGGTTTGTTGACTATACATATTTTCAAAGTCATGCTCATGAGCAGATTTCTCTGACCCTTTTTCAAATCTTGCATTGGTTTCCCTTTCCCGTACTTAAATTATTTTCATTTCTCATCTCCCACAGCTTATCCTCATTTCTTAATTATTAAACCTATTTTATATTTTCTCTTCTTCCTACTTCTGCTTTGCAGCTGTAATAAACCCTAAATTACCCACAGTTTTGCTCTCTGATTTCCCTTAGACTTTTCTCATCTTTTTCCTGAGAACTGTAACTCATATTTAAATTAATTTGCAGGGTGTCAGCAGCTTCTCAAGGTTGTCTCTAATTTTTCTCTAGCACTACGTTCCAGTAAACATAGTATCTCATCAAATGGAGGACCTGTTTATGTACAAGACAGGGAATATTTGCCAGTCTAGTAGGGACACCCCATCTGCAGGAGATGCAATTTCCTCCCCATTGCAAACAGCTTGGATGATCTAAGATTAAACCAATAAAAGTTATTGTTTCATCATAGGACTTCAGTGATCTTATATAGAAAGTTACTGAATATGGTGACAAACTGTCCACCGAGCACGCCCTGGGCTACAGGAACAGAGCACTTTCTACATTCTGCTGAGTTGCTCCTTCCAGAAGCAGCAACTCACGTCAGTGGTTAACAAGAAGCTGGTCCAGATTCAGCACAGTTGGAGGCCAGCAAACTACAAGCTGCAGTGACAACCGCAGGAAGTGAATTTAACATTAGATACTGAAAACTTTTTAAAATGGAAGATGGGGGAAAAGAGGAAAGTTCTAAAGTATTATAACTGGATTTTAAAAAAAAAGTCATTAAACTTTTTCTGCGCCCATGTTTGAGGAAATTTCTCCAGCAAGCTTTACTCACCCTCTAATAATGTATGATAACAACTATAGTCTCTATCTTCAATGACAGCCAATTAGGCTCCTTTTCTTTTTATTTGTTCTTTAAAGAGTACTTAGATAAAAAATAATTGTAGCACTCTTCCTAAGGAAGGTTGGGTATAGTAGCTAATTGATATAGATTTGCCTTAGAAATAAATGTGCTTTCACTGCAATAATATTGTTTTGACTGTGTTTGTCTCAGACCATAAGCATGACAACTTTTTGGACAGAGTTGTATATTGTCCCATTCTTCATCTTTAGAAAAAAAGAAACAGCCACGGAAAGAAAAGAAGAATTTTAGGACAACTATTTTCAGATGCACTGGCTTAAATTCTGTAATCAGTACTTAGTTTATAGTTCATCTGTATATTGTCATTGATAACATGATCATCACATATGGCATTTGACTGTTTCTGTTGTCCCACCTGTTTGAGAATACTGGCAAATAATATTTTTGTGTTATTTTTATGTTTTTACAAGCAAAGGAAATTTATGAAAAACAAGTCTATAACAGTCGCCACAGTCTTGCCCAGATTTCATTCTGGAAGAATGACATTCACTGAGAACTTCCAGGAATCTGTGCTATAATGGTAATAATTTAATTCATGCACGGAATATTCAGCAAGGAAATTAAGTGTTGTTGTTTTCTTTACCTTAGCTTCACGGGTATGTTGTAAGCTGAATGCATGCTTTCTTTTTTACCAGGTGTACAAAGAAAAGCACAGGATACCATGTACCCTCTACTCTGTTTTTTTCTTCTTTTCCTCATTGAGCAAAATGCAAATTTTAGCCAAGGAGTAGCTCTCTAAAAGTAGACCTAAAAAAATTATTAAGGAAACATCATACCAATTACATTTCTGTATCACTTCATTACAAACAGATTAGAAATAGATACCGTCCAGAAAATATTTCAACGTGAAGTACTTGGAAAGATGAGGCATTATTATGTGTATTGATCCTAGAAAACAGTTACTCTGAAAAGGAAATAAGGGAGACTGCACACAATGAGACCTCCCAGCACAACATGATAGCCAAGACATCCTCTGAATGTACAAGGGGGCATCTGGAACAGAACAGAGGTAGTGTTGCCTCTGCAGCTGCTACATGCGTTGCAATATCAAGACAATACCATACATTGGGCCCAGCCTGAATACCTACAATTCAGAAAAGATGTTGACAATTTGAAAAAGATTCAGAAAGGAACCAGAAGGATGACTCAAGATCTGCCTTCACTGAGGCACTTCATTATCTCAATCCATAACCACTTCTTACAGTGAAGGTTGATAGTATAACTTGATCACAAGCAATGAGTACCTAACAAGCAGAGATTTCCAATAGCAGAAGGCACTTTAATCTAACAGGTAGTTATAGCAAAATCCAGTGCCTAGAAACTGACAGCTAGATAAGTCCAGAAAAAGAGGTGCACACTTTTAAAAGTGGGAGAGAATACTAGAACAACTTTTCCAGGAACATACTTAATTCTCTGCACTTCGTAGGCTGGACAGGTTTTGAATGTTGCAAATTAGCACCATAAGGTATACATTTGCTACAGAAACAACTGTTTAAATTGCAACAGCATGCAACTATGCAGAGATTGAACTACGAAGAAGGTCAAATAAAGTAGAAGGACATAATGGATTCCTTCTTTTAAATCTGCCAGTTAGTCCTGTGTACTGTCTGTGAAATGTAAATATTAAATATTATTCTTTGTTTTGGAAGAATTTAATGTCTAATTACATAGCAAAATTAGAAAGCTGCAGAACATTCCTTATTCAGCTAGTGTGCTATTAAGTACAATAAAGACACCAAGTACAACAATTTCTTATTGACTTAAGACTGGAAACTGTTGTGAAGCCTACACTGCACTATTTTCAGGAGTTTTAGCATATTGATTGTAGTTGTCCAAATTAAATTAGTACATACCTGTGGGAACGTCTGAGATTTCTTAAGGCAGGGGGATTGCCTACTTGTGGTAATGTCTTAAATGTCGTTTCCATTACCTTAGGACCATCTTCCTCTGCCAGACAAAATACTGTTTACTCCTGTCAAATCTATTAGCCTCATTTTGTTTTCAAAACCTGTAAGCATTAATTCCGTCTGTATTGAAGCTCTTTTAGTCAGACATTATTATCTACTGTGTGTTTGTATACCATCTAGCAGAGCAAGGCTCCCACCTCAGTAGATATCACTGCAAAAACACATATAAAAAGATAGCAATTTAAATGAAAATATCAAAGTGAGACTCTTCCTACTTGTTTTAAATATCTTCTGCTGCTGACCTGGAATTTGTAAACTACTTAATATTTGCTAATGTTCTCACAAGAGACCAAGAAATTCAAATACTGTAGTCCTTAAGTACCCCAAACATCACCAATCCATTAGCTGCATTTAAAGAACATACTGTAAAGCTTACTTACATAAACTCGTTACTTGCAATCTTAATTTTCAATTCAACACAATACAGAAATCAAATTGATTTTTATTCTTCGAAAAAGGAGAGCTAAATATGTTTATCTATCAGGAGGCCACTGCGGTTTTCCATTTCCAGTCCAGAACCAAGTTCTATTGAAAAACTGAAAATCCTTCAAACTTGAGGACTACAGTGAAAATGCAGACAAGGCCATCACTGTGGAAGACAAAACAGGCACCATTTTAATGAAAGCCTGGTATCGACTCAGTGAATGCGTTACTTTCTACAAGAGTTTACATTTTTGTGTCCCTTTCCCAGCTTTCAAAGATGCAGAAGGAACTACAGATCCCAGACCACACCCAGCTAAACATCCTTGTCCTCATCTCCTCAGCCATGCTGGAGAACTTCCAGGAACTAGGAAAAGACAGACATATATCTTAGAAGTACAGTAGTCATCTTTTACGGCTTGGGCTTATGCACACCACTGCCAGACATAATAAATCCAGATAAAAGAGAGTCTGAGATAACCCACATAAAGAACTGTTCATTGAACTCATATAATCTATACCGCAGCCAATGAGCATGGAAGCAGGCTATTAAGCATGAACTCTACAACTGCCTTGTTAAGTGCCTGCAAGCTCTCGGATGAATGGAAGTAGGGTTCAATTTTTGCACAAGACTTTTAACATCGCATTGCCTGGTATTGGATTTTGAATGCTTTGGACTCTTTATCTTCATGAATTTTTTATAAATGTTACTTAATATGCAAGCGCTGTGAGATTGTACATTAACTGGAGAAACTGTGTAATTTATGGGAGATATGAGCAATTTTCCTATACTCGGCTAAACTGAAATAGAGAGCTAGCCTTTTACCATATGGCTTATTCTCAGCCATCACGTAACACAAACCTCTGCCCAACAAAATTACACGCTTTCACAATCAGCACCCTATCTACTCCTGACAGTTCTCTCGGTTCCTTAGACTTTTTTGTTCTCTCAATGCAAAGCTCTGCTGCAATGAAAGCAAGATAATACTCTTTGTCTTACACTGCTTCACTGGACAGCCAGTTACCAAATGACAGACATAAGAATAAACAGAGAAGAATAGAGGAGGCCTACAGGCCTGTGCAAAGGTAACATTTGTTTTTCCCCTGTAAGGGTATAACCATCTCTTCCATTCCCCTTGTGTTCTGCTCTGTAGTTACTCTTCCAGCCACTACACAGCACACTTTTTTGTCTTCATGTTTATCAGACTCAAATTTCACTGTGACGGGACATGATATGAACAAATACATGCGCCTTGTTTTGGGATATGAACAAATACATGCTCCTTGTTTTGAATTTATCCTTCTCAAATAGTGTAGGATCAAGATGTCCAAGTCAGACTATCAGAGGAGCAAAAAAGCAGAGAGAAAACAAAGTCTAGAGTCAAGAATATGAAAAATGAAGTAAATAATGAGCAGGTCAAAGCATGAACACAGACTCACATGAAGAAATAATTCGAAGGAAAGGATACCCACCTACCATTCAGCCTTCTGCTACCGCCTTTCCAGAGTGAAAAAAAAAAAGTGCCCTTATTGCAAGTTTTCCAGTCTGCTTTGTGCTCTGGATAATCCACATATCTTCTAAGGAGTAGAGGAAAACATACTGTGGAGAACTCTCATTTCCCACTAGTTTCAACAGGAGGTTATAGGTCTTAGGCCTTTGCGGCAGAACATGCTGCAAAGCAGAGAGGACAATTATGGAGGAGGGAAAGGAGCAAAGAAGATTCCTCCTTTCCTGGTCACTGAAGGATGCAGCAAAGGCAAAGGCAGATTTTGCAGGCATATGAGTAGAAAAGAACAGTGCTTGCAAAGCAGCAGATCCTGCAATCCACCTTTTCCACCTATAACCTATCCCTTTGAGCACAAACACAGGGAGTAGCTGCGCTGAGGGACATATGCATGGTGACACACAGAGGAAATGCTGATTTTGGTGCCAAGGAGGTTCTGCAACATGAGGTAGTGACAGCTGAATTGAAGTGTGACTTTTTGGAATGTGCAGTTCTCACTGAAAATGCTCACTGAAATGTAGTCCTAGTGAGCAGGCAAAAGCTATATAAAATAAATGGACAGGCAGAACCCTAACATGTATGCATCGGACAGAGAACAAACGTGGCTATTTTAAAATTACTGTTAACATTATTGAGCAAACCTATATAAAGTAATAAGAAAAAAGTAACTCCTTTCAAGACTCATCTACCATCACAGTGTTCTCTCTCTAGAGGTGATAAGCATTTTTCAAAACAACCATATCTACTCTTTGAAATCTTCTCTGTCTCTATGCCTTTCAATAAAGGCCTTTCTAAGAATGGTTGGTTTTGGATATCGCCTCCTAGCATCCAGAAAAATCCTTCTCCTAATAAAGCTTTATCATGAGTTGCTTTGTACTTAATCCTTTTTTCCCCCCATCTTTTACATATCCTTAAGAGTCATTTAGTACAATGAAGCTCCAAAATCTATAATCAACAGATTCAGGACCTTAGTGTACTTTGCTCTTAGAATGGAAAAAAATTATATAGCCAAGGAAAAATTAAATATTATTCACCAGTTATCATTTTTAAGCATTTTTATGCAGCATTTCTCTTTTAGGTGGCACAGCAAGTACCTGACTTTCCTTTTTTCCTAAGCTGCATCCTCTAACAACTAAGGTTCCTTAAGACATCTCACTACCAACATCAAAGAAATTGGATACTCTGCCTAGTCAGTTGGCATTCCCTCATCCTTGCCCAAATGAATTCTTTGTTTTCCTCAGGCTTACAGAAACCTAAAGGGATTTTGGGGAGTTTTCAGGAAAATTGCCTGAAAACATCATGCTATGTCAAAAATAGTCTGAATCAATGTTCATGACATTGTCTCTGAAGGTACCACAATCCTCTTAAATAGCCAGTATCTTCCAGATACTACTGTATTATTTGTGCTTATAAGAAAGAATAGTTCTGGCATGTCTGACATGTGCCAGAATGATAGTTATCATTCCAAGAAAAACAATAGAAAAAACAGCAATTCAAAGGTATTTAACAACAAAATTAAACAAACCACACCAAGGCTACACGCTACCTTCAGCAAGCTAGAGTAGCTCCCAATAACAGTACCTCTTGCAGTCCTTGCTGTGGCACACATGGTTTTTCCAAAAGTCACATCAGGCCTAGCAACCTATTCTCTGTCTCTGTTGTCTTTGTGTCCTTGAAATTGCAAGAATGGCATGTTATGATTGATGTATCTCCTGGCACTACTGGTCTGAACCAAACAATTCTTGTTTTCAGGATCTGTGAATACTAATTGACCTTCCTGAGAATTTATTTTAAAAAATGATAGGTGTTACGTTGGGTTTTTCATTAGCAGCATGGATGCAGGCAGACTCACAAAGGCAAGAATATGTAAGTGTGTGTTGTGATCTATTCCTCACGTAGGTTGTTCTCTTTGATCCCCACTAGGAAAGTACTACTGTTGCCAGGATCATATCACAAATAAGAGACAATTATTACCAACAGTCAAAGGAGCTTATGGCACTGTAGTATTCAGGACTGGCATTTGTACGTACAAGCAACAAAAATCCATTGCCAACTTTTGATCTTACATATTTCATTACCTGTACTTGAATAAAGACCTAGGTAGATTGGTTTGTTTTTTGAAAAAGGTAAAATGCACAGAAAATACTAGTATTTTTTCAGTAGGAAAGTTGGAGAAGCTAGACAAGCTTGAGGGGTTTGTTATTATTGAATTGAAGCACAGAAATAAAACCTAGATTTTCCCTGATTATTTAAAGAAATTGAAGCTCATATATATTGTTAAATACTGAGTGTCCACTAACACCTATCTGAAAGTGGATCAAGAATAATTTCATTTGGTGCTTTCACTATAAAAACAATCTCCTGGTTTTTGCTTAGATAAAATATTATCAACAGGAAATAAGTTAGGAGACGGCACTCACCCTTGAAGTTGTGAGTGAGCTGTTGTCTTCCTTCTGAAGGGTAAAGCTTTGAAACCCAAAATGACAACTTTTCACTGCAAAACTATTCACCAAACGTGACTAAGAGTGTAAAAATCACTTATGGTCAGGATAATTTGTGACCAAAGTATAGCCTTGCCTTTGAATTATTTTTTGCTATTTCTGAAGCAATTTGATGCTAACCTCAGCTAACTCCAAGGACTGAATCATATTTCTTCTGCTCCTCAGCTGTATGACAAAAAAAAAAAATCTCAGTTTGGTGATGCTCATATACTTGATGGCAGCAATGAGATCTCTCTATGGCTGATCTGTTAATAGTTAACCAACCTCCACTGAGTTCTTGCAGTATTCCTACAGGATCGCTATTTCTCAGTTTCTCTTCCCTGAAAAAGCTCCAGTTGTGTTCTTCAGCACAATCCTTAATCTGCTCATCTCCAGAATTAAAATGGGAAGCAAAATAGGTCATCTATTCACATATTCATGACTATTTAAAGCTTGTCAATCTCTCTCATAAACCTGCCTAATTTTCCTGCATACAGTTCACTTTAATGGAATATTATCTATCAAACCATAGTTGTACAGTATTTTTTTTTTTATTCTCTTTGCTAAAGGAACTTGGGAATTTAAGATTTTTTTCTTTTAATTACATCTAAAATTTGCATCCATCATTCATCATCATCTCAGTCTGTTTTTCTTTTATGAAAACTGATTGTATAAAAAAAACTTGCAACAATAAAATCCTGCAGGCTTGAATTTTACTCGCATAGAATTATTGATAAGAACAGTGTAACATGTCCTTCTGATAAAACATTTTTTTCAGAAACCGTGCTTATTCATTTATTAGTAATGATAAAAACTGCCAGGAGCTGTATTTCTTATGCCTTTGTGTAAAGCATGAACTGCCTCTAGGCTAAACATCTCCTACAAAATGTCTTCCCCTCTGGAAAGTGGCAATAACTTTATGCTAATGATTAAAAATATTCTCTAGATCTATTCTCACATCTTTTGGAAGAAAAACTTTTTCTTTCCTCTCTTTTCTTTGCACATTATCATACTTCATTCATAAAGATCTCTGTAATGAATCAAGTATGCTGTAAATCACACTAATGTGTAACATTCCAGAGTAACTTTTAGGAAGTCAATGAAATATTCCATCATATAAGGTAAAAAGTGTCAAAGTGTCCCATATGATAGCAGTATGGAACATGAACCCAGTATTGAGGCAAAGAATTGCAGTTTTTCAACAGTTCTTAGCTGCACTGTTGCCTTCAACAGATCCAAGACACAGCTGGAAAATCAACCTTTTGCCAAATAGTAATGTGAATTCATACCTAACCTCTCCAATTTCTGCACCCAACAGCCAGCGAAGTTTCCCCACACTGGAGTTAAAGACACCACTGTTTCACAAATTCATCAGAACAACCTCGGAGAAAGGAAGTGTTACCTCGGATTTTTTTCAGGTATCTTTGACATTATGCATCTCCTATTTTGGAATCATATTTTAGGTTAATATTTCTTCCAGATTTCTGAAGACCATCTTCATTAGATTTGTATGGATTACTGTTACATTGCAATGGATGCCTCTCTAGGAATGTACAGATTCCCATTTATCATCATAACATGTTTTTTCATCTACTGTTGACAGCAGAAGAGCAAAATATAATTATCATCACTATACTGAGATCAAATCAAAAGCCTGTTTTGCTCGTATCAAAGTCCATGTTATTTCATTTTTTAAATAAGAGTTCTTATAACAAATTCTGATAAATTCACCACATAATTTATCTGCTCAGAGGGGAAAGCATCACCTACTAAACGTCACCTTCTGTACCATTACTTGATAGCAACTATGATAGTTCTGAATAGAATGGACTTAAATCTGCAGTGCAGAGCCAAAGGAATAGGCACACCTGCTGGCAGTTTTTGCCAGGGTGGTGAATGAGTGATATCATTAACTGTTACATACAAAGATTACATAAGATATTCCACAAAATACATTCAAAATGAATTCTTGATAAGGCTGTTGGCCAGTTCCCAAGCAGACTTAACCTCAGTACATTAAGGGTTTCTCCCTACCATCATGTAAATCAATAGAAAAATATTTCCCTGTAGAAATAACTCATTTATAGAGCTACTGTTGCATATTACAGAACATAAACATGTCTTCTGCTGTTATCAAAACTCATTAGACAAACGAAAGCTGGAGCCAAACCAGTCAGTCCTATCGAATCAGCGTTCTCCAACAGAGCTCTGTCCTGTCTGGAAGTTTCTGACCAGATCAAAATATACCAATCCGCTTTGCAAACGCCTTTTGAGAGTTACAGATGAAAAGCACAATATTAGAACTATTTATTATTGTTATTCAACCCTATCGACCTTTTCTCTGAAGTTCGTGGGAAAAGAAAGAAGGCAGTTTAGCTATTAAGAATACATTCATATACCTAGGGAAGAACTGAATGTAGCTATGGCCTCACATACTGCAGCCATCACCCAAACTTGAGCAAAGGGAAAGATGATCCAATGTTTAAATTAAAGTCACCAACAAGTTGAGAGTCTTAAGACTTCCCACTCTATTGCCGGTTTCTTGCATGACCTCATCCAGCCCACTCAACTACAGCAGCCTGTGTCACCTGGCACGGCCTGCAAGAGGGTCTCCAAGCTGGTTAACTCCCACCGCTGTGGTACCATATGGTCTGATCAGCTCAGCCAGCACAGAAGTGACTCTGCTTCTCTGCACCCACTCTACAAACAGGCAGTCCTAGTCTGCTTCCCAGAAATGCTGATACTAGCACCTAACTATTGCCCTGGTAATAACTGCATTAGAAAAGCTCTATATTAAAATCACGTTCTATTCTCACTTCGTAAAGTAAGGAGAACATAATAGTGGAAGTACCCAGTTTCTCATCGCTTGTTGATACACAGTTCAAAGCTGTCCCACTTAGCTCATTTTCTTGAATCTCTCAAGAGTTATGCTTCTGTCACCATTATGACCTCTTAATAACAGGTTCCTTTAGGGAAGGTGGAGCTCTCTTCCTAACTGACAACGTTTGTCACTTTGAAGTGTCAAGGGCAAAGATGTTGTGAGCAGACCTGATCCAGCAAACACTTGTACAAAAAACGCTAAACTGCAGTAGCTTTTTTTTTAAAAAAAAAAAAAAAAACACACCAAAAAAAAACCCCACCACACACGTGTAAGGACCTACTTATTCCCTAGGATGTATATTCCTTCTATATTCTTTGTCTTTTATGTGCAATCAACTATGTCTATTTCATTATTTACTTATTTTGTAGGTAAAATATCATCATTCCAAACAAATTGCAATCATAATATTCATTGCTTATTTACAATGTTTTGTTCCATGGGACATGAAACATGGCTGTATTTTGGTATCTAAATAAATACACATACTAAAACCTTTGCATTACTATTAAGTCTGATATCTTGGCCAAAATCCAATAAGGTCAGTAATCACCTGGCCTTCAAAAACCTGTTTGTACTGGTACAGAAACAAGGCAGATTCACAAACGTTTCAGAGAACTTGGGCCTAGTCTGAGACCAAATCTACAGATTTCGTCACTCCAGTTTCAGCCTCATATGAAGGCTGCACAACGTGCAAGAAGTTCAAAAAATCGTCAGGGTTTGCCTTTGAGACAAGGAAGTAGTGTATTTTGATCCTCCATCATAAGCATGGAAGAAAGTACATCAGAACTCAAAATTCTGGTGATACACTTTAATCTTAACCAAAAGTTGAATATCTCAAAAATACACACAGAGAGCGTGAGCTGCCCAAATGACATACACACACAAAAAAAAGCCAAAGAAACAAAAAAACCAAAGTCATACAAATAAGCAAAACTACAAAATCCACAAAACACAGACCTAGATCAAACTTATTATTCCACTTACTACTCTTCTCTAGCAGTGGAGACTGGAAAAGTCAGAGATGAGGAAGTCTTGCCAAACAGCCAGTGCAACACTTCTGCCTGGGCTGTGCTATCAAACTTCCAGAAATCCATAGGCTCAGACCACACACACATCCCCGCTGCAGGACAGAACTTTACTGGTAGACAACTCCATCTGCAACTGCCTGCTTTCCAGTTACCTGGTGCAAAACTAGAACCTCTGGAGCACACTTCATAAAATCAAGAATGTTAAAAAACATACTGGAAGTAAATGAAGACACATTTTGTTATAGGGCAGTTTAAAACTGAAGTACTCACTTCGTAACACGAAGTCTATGAGACCGCAGTCTTAAATATTGATTTTATATTCATTGTCATTGACAGAAGCAATTCTGCTTTTGCTGAATGTAATAAATATGACTTTAAAGAGAATAAGGCCCTTTCAGCGAGAAATTTTACATCTATCTGTTTATAAGCCTAAAATTAAAACTGCTAGAATTGAAAAAAGAAAAAATAACCAAGGGGGTTTTCAAAAATTTAAAACTCTATCATGCATAAATGGAGCTCATCAGAGAAAGTAATTTCCCTGCAGAAAACACTCCATCTTTTGTTTTATGTAAGTTAGCAACATGAATATTTTATTCTTAGTGAAACTGCTGTTACCCTTTTGCATTTCATAGCTTTGCTTGGTGCCTCAAATAAATAAGCTTTTTTTTTTTTCCCCTCTTTTTGCTGTTCAAGTCTGTTACAAATTTTGCCATAGCTCAGAAGATATTAAGAGTTTGGAACTTGGCATTAGCAGCAACGATATCCTTTGTCTCTAACATCCCTTCTAGAAAGTAGATGTGGAAAAGTGTGCATAAAGGACAAACCACTGCATAGAGGGTAATTATTCTCAAGATATCCGTCATCATTTGGAAGGCACATTGACTATCATTGTCTTCAGGTAGTTTATGTTTCTCTAAAAACTGCTTTCAACCTGGGCAAAATTTTACAATTACAGAGACTGAAGTGAAAACACCTACATTGTACATCCACATTAAAACAATGGCCTAAACAAATACTGAACTGAATTTACTGCTGAGGTGTTTTTCAACTCCAAGATGAGAATAATAAAAATAATCAGTACAGTGGATAATGTATTGCATTGCTGGGAGCTGTTGCACAAAACTGTGAGTAAAATAGGCTGCACAAGAATATAGACCCTACGCGAAATTGTATTTTAAATGAGTTTCATGTGAAGAAGCTTAAAAGTAACTTTTTCAATCAAGTTGAAAATTTGAAGACGACAGACTATTTGACCTATATGCAGTTCCATTATCATTGTAAATTCTCTTCTTTGAGAGCAATTTTATTTTTAATTTTGTTACTTAGAATGTGAAAATCTAAGTGGCTGATTTTCTCACTTAGTATTGTTGGGTTTTTTCCAGTCATTTTTACAGGATTTCTGAGTAAGATTGAACATTTCCAGAAAATAGTTGTATCTGCTCTTTCAACTAAACAGGAATATACTTTCTTCTTCAAATATGGTCTTCCACATTGACTTTTTGAACTGCAGGGAGTGAGTAGAGGTAAGGCACTAAGGGCATGTCAACAGGACATATTTACAACAAGGCTAGCATGCCTCTGAGCCGCCTGGGCGCCTGAGTAGCAGAGGGTAGCACTTTTTGAAGGCATTAGTTCAGGACAGTAATACTAAAACAACACTGCCTCTGGCTAATTAGCTCTACCAATCCAAACTAAATTACACAGGCTTTAAATTAAACCACCAGATTCATCCTGTTTCCATTGCAAAAGTGCCAACTACTGGACCTACACACAGTGTTTACATTGCACAGAATATGCAAGCCGTGCCATTCACTCTGTTGCATGTAGATGCCTGATTATCGAGGGAAAAAAAGACTGAATTCATGCTGGCTAAGGATGACCTAATTTGAGTCATGCCGCAAGGCAAACAACCAGCACTCTTTGTCTAAAGACCACACAGGAAGAGTCTACAAGATAAAATCACTTTCCAATTACAATATCATAAGCCAGCACCAAAAACCTTTGCCACCTTAGTCAAAAAATCATCAGGGAAAGGTTTGTGCTCCAGAATACCCAAGTCTAATCATGCAAGGAGGAAAGGATCAGCCACTGTCCAGTAAAAGCCATCCGGTAACAAGAAGTATTATGTGTAAAAAACATTGCACTCTGAGATCATTGGTGAAGGTTCAACTTTCTCTACTGCTGAAGTTCAGAACACTCCAAGACGTGGTAAGTTTCAAAATATTTTTCATTTCAGCTATCTGCTTTTTGTCTTCAACCTCTTAAAAAAAAAAAAAAAGAGGTTTTCCAAATTCTTTATTGTGAGAGAATGCAAGTGTTTGCACACATGAGAACTCAAAATTTCCGCAATAAAGACATCGGGACAAGAGCACCTCACACTTGGAAAGCTTAAAAATTGTCTCAAAGACATGCATCTGTGTTTGTTCCCTTTCCTACAGATGAAGGTCTACAAAGACAAGAAACCTGTAATCTCTGATTACTGGCAAACAAGAACAGCAAAATTTCATCTTTTAAGTAAGTCATTAGCTCAGCAAGTGGTGTAAAGGGGAGAGTTTGTCAATTTATAAGATGGGACTTTTAAAACTTAGTTGTGTATGAGAGTACAAGACATACTAGAGAATGTGACTTCGATATTCAAAAGTTTAACTGTTGCACAATCATAAGCTGAGTTAGTAGAAGTATAGTTTTACAGTAGTTTATAAGCAAGTTATTACTCATCTCTGTGAATCTTTCTCAGCGTTAAGAAATTAATTGCTGATCCTGCAGTTTAGCTCCATCTCTGGTGTTGTGGTCAACATATTTGACCTACTTTGTAAACCATTGCTACGTTTTTACTTTAATTTGTTACGGAAATTATTGCTTGGTTGTTTTATTTTACCTTATGAGGTCCTAACTTATTATGTATAAAGATATGCTCAGTTATATCTCAAACGACGTTCCGTATGGACCTAAAAATCATGCAGATATCAATGAATATTTGCTAGTAAGCCTCGTGTCTCTTTAGCTTTTCCTGTCCTCATCTACTCCAATTTGTCTTTAATTCTTTCAGTGTCCTTAACCTCATTAGTGGCCATAGGGAATGTGAAATTTACTTCATTGGAAATGGTACTAGTGCTATATAAATACCTAATCACCCCTCATTTAAAATTTTCAAAAGAAAGTTGGCAAGAAAATACACCAGAAAACAGCTGCCTCTTCCACCATAAAAAGTTTTTGTATAAAAGAATCATAACTGGAGGAGGTCACTCCTGTGAAAGACACTGAGGATATTCCAGAATCTAAATCCTGAATGATGATGACAAAAGTTACAGTTGATGACATTTATAAATTAATTATTAAATGTTATGTAGAACAAGAAGTTTGAACTCCTTTAGATAGTCTGATCTTTCTAGCAGTCCTCAGGGTCTTCTGCATTTCAAAAACCACAAAGGCTTTTAGGTCAACTGTCTTCCCACTCTGCAGTAGAAGTTGAATTGGGAGCACAAATCTAATTTTCTAATTGCAGTGTGAAAAAATAAATATTGCATTATTTTTTTAGGAAATATTAGAAGGAATCTCTTTTCAACTTAAGATTCTAGACAGAGAACCAATAAACAGCTGAACATCATTCATGGCTGAAGTTGCTGTACTAGCTTGCTTTTAAAGGCAACTCTATATATAGGGCAAATTATCAGTGACCTTAAACTCTGGCACAGCAGTGCTTTTGGACAGAGGTGATTTTCTTGTTCCTTCATACTCCGATTTCTGCATTGGACTGTCATTTAATAATATAGCCATAAATCAGTGCTATTTCCTGTATTTTAATGTAAAACATAAAAAAAAGAATGGCATAACTCAGAATAATACTAATACTAATACTCTAATCTGTCTCTGAAAGCAACAGAGTTTAACTTTGGTTCAAAGTGGGTACTCAACTTGTCCATTAAACCATATTTAAAAAAACAGCTTCATTTTATTATCTCTTTACCTGTTATGATATCACATTTAACAACAAATATTTCACACAACCTTTTAAATGTGTTATTCAGAATGTAAACACTGGACAGGCAAGGAAATAATTTTCCTAAGGAGTTGGATTATTTCCTAATTGTTTATTATATATGTTTTCCCCTGCCAGAAATCAAGATTTAAAATTCCACCTTCTTCAAAGCTTTAATGTTGTTCTGATCTTTGAAGCATTTATATTTAATTTCACAGCAGTGTCACAACTCAAGTGGTATATTTTAACGTCCACAGCAGCCAATTGTTGATTTATTTTCTTTCAGGCAAAATGCAAATAATCTCTTAAGAGGTTTGCTCTCAACTCTTGTGTTTGAGTTAATATATTTGCAGTGAATAAATTAAAAGAAGTCCAGATATGACTTTTTAGGGCCCTCTTGAATTTAAAAACTGCATTGAGTTTAAAAAAATTATTCAGAAGTTTTCCTATGAGAAGTAGCTGGAAATGAACTCATCAGTGGCCTTGGACCACCTCCAGTATAGGGGTATGCCAACCATGAACTTGGAGGGTGGGGAAGTGAGCAGCTCTAGTGACCCTAACACTTTTCTGAGCTCTCCACTAGAAGCCCATCCTTGGCTGTGGAGACATTCCCATAAGCCATACTCTCAAATTACCTCAGGGCTAACCACCCCACGGAGCAGTCCAGAAAGGACTAAGGCACTGTCTTCGTCAAAGCATTCACCTTCCCACTCTGCGTTTTAAAAGCTTCTCTTAAAATCTATCCCTTCTCTTCTCCGTTTGGTGTGGTCAGAGGCTGCTATGACTGAAGCGTGAAAGCTTGAGATAGTAGACTTCAGAGACACAGATACCAGCCTTAGCTCAGTACTGTCCAGCAGCAAAGAGAGGGAGCAACCAGACTAGGTCCTCATCAGCTCAGGTGAGCCAATTTCTTTGCTGGGATGTAGACTCCGCATTCATGGTTCCCAAGTCACCTAGACTGACCTAACACTGGAAGAAACTACAGCTCCTTCTTGGCCCATAATTTCTTTTTTCTATAGAAAAGAAAACCAGCTACACGGAGAGAAGCGAACATCCCCTGGTTTGGCTTCACTACATGCCTGGGACATTGGTGTGACGTTACCCAAATCCCAGTTAGGGACTACCAGATTCCCAATCAAGGCAGCTCAGAGTTAAGCAGCTTATCTGTAACTTCTATAGATTTCATTTCTCACCAGTACTCTTTGCAAGCCTCCCGTTTATCCCGCTAGATATCTGTGTGTCACCTAATAGGACAAAAAGAGAAAAAAGTCTAGATTTTAAGGAGTTACCAAGCAGGTCAGCTTCAGGACTAGGCAACAGGTTGTAATGATAGTCAGGTTGGCTACAGGCCAGGTTTAACAAGTTAGAGCAACTTCTTGGGCTATCTAGAGCTAACTTTCCATCAGAGATAACAGCAGCTGAGAAGGACTCAGATATTTTTTTTTAAAAAAAAGCATATATGTATAAAAAAATTAATCTTAGGGGTGGAGGAATCCAAAGAAAAATTTTTAAATGCCATATTTTCCTAGAGCAAATTGCAATAACAGTTATTTTCCAATAGAAAAATGCTTTGTCAAATCACCAGTGAACATTCAGGATTTAATTAGGATGAACTTGGTCTTTCAAATAAAGAAAGGAATGGGAAGTTAGAAGGTTTGGATTTTCTGACATCTCTCTCTCTGTGAGCATAGTAAGAAAATTTATCTAAATTTTAAGAATTTTCAACTCTTTTTTTCAATGGTGTCTTGTGAGATGATTTAATTTTTATAAGATTCACTTATACCTGATGAGCACCATGCTTCACAAAGATATTTTTAAAACCTAGTCAGCACATCTGAAAATTGCTATCTGCATCACAAATATTTCAAATATTTTATTTTTTCCTGCACTACCTTGCAGTTCTAAAAAAAAAAAAAAAAAACAAAAAACAAAAAAACCCAAAAAAACCCCACACAAACAAAAACACAAAACCACAAATACCTCCCAAAAAAAACCCACACAAACATTTGAAGCCCAATTCTGTTCTCATTGGAATAAATTAAATTTTGGCAATTATGTCAAAAGAAGCAGGATGGAGTCTTTAAGTGCAAATGTTGTAATGAACACCAGGTATTGCAGAGATAAACAATTTTCAGATTTCAAATCATCTTGAATCAAATTGACCCCTAATAAATTTATTTCTAGTTTAAAAAGCCTGTTAACTCTGTGTCCAACAGACTAAAATTGGTCTTGGGATCTATATTTACCCAATTAGTTTTTCTTTCTTTTTTTTTTTTTGAACTAATTTAATTCACTTTATGAAAAATGTTAGCGTTTTCCCATACACCTTCCATCCAAGAAGATACTTTTCTTTTATACAAGTTGTTTGTAATCATCTTTATAAAAAGACAGATTAAGATTTGAGGGCCCGGCTTGACAAATTGTTACTTCTTAGAGGAAGGAGCAAAGATTATTACAGAAATGAAGCAAATAATTTGTTAGATCCCCCCCCCCCCTCAAAAGGAAGGGCACTGTTTTTTTACAAAACATATTTTCTAATGAAGTCAAGATTTAGCTTCTCTGCAATTTATTCCAGATTATTGTTAACTTTATAACTTTCACCACCTATTTTCATGAACATTGAAAGCGTGCTCTGAAAAATCAAATTACAATTTGGAGTTTACTGACCAAGAAGATTGTATTAGAAAACATAGACTCACATCTTTTCTAGAACAGACTAAATAAGACTTTGTGCCTGGGCAAAGCTAATTCATTTACAAATGAATAATCACAGATGAATGACTGCATTTTTTGCTCAATTCTCCCTTTGATCTTTATTATGAACAAGTATCTTAATAATTCTTTAGGAATCACACAAGTGAAAAACAATCATTCAATACTCAGCAGTATGAAAAACAGACTGGCTACAATAAGACTCTTAATTTCTTTATTTTCCTTACTCTTAATTTTCTTTCAAATTCTTTTGTTACATAAGAAAAACCTCTTATTTTTGAAAAATTTCACTATCTTACTTTTCAGATAATCATGACCACACACAGTTTGGAAATACAGATTCAAGATTATACACTTCAGTAATGCTCTCTATTGCTCTACTTCTTTCAGACAGGCAGATGCACTTGTCTGCCTTTTCATCACATGTGGTAATATTTAATCTTTTTCAGGACAATGCAGTAAGCATAGTCATAAAAATTCAATGTCCTGTGTTCAACATTGTATATTTTTATCCAACCAGACAAATGTTTGTTTTGACAAAGGAATCTTTAAGGACAAATGAAATTTCAGTAAGAAGTCAATATTATAAAATCCTCCCTTTCCATTTGGTGCATCTCCATATACAACAAAAAAGCCGAGAATTGTTAAATCAAACAAAATCGCAGCACATAAACGCACGTTGAAACTAGTCCCACCCACAAAAAAATTTGAAGGGAGGGATACCAAGAGCTGAGGAAAGGATTTTTAATTTTATTCATGTTGCTTTTATCTATAAACTACTGATAGCTCAGTGCAATGTAAAGTATCAACGTTATAAAATATCTGTCTAACGTAGGACCTTGTCCAGTGACCTCCAATATTTCTGGATCAAGACCCTTAGCAGCCCAGCACATCTGACTATCACATTTTCCAAATCTTGTCTCCAATGTACCAAGATCAATGATACAAGGGGTACATCCCTCTTCTGAAACTGAATACCAGCATTCAAAAGACACAAGACCTATCATTAAATGAAAACCCAGGAACTTTGCTTCAGGCAACAAAACAGACTTACCATGCAGTTTTATCCACGTGTTCAGCAATTTTAAGGTATTACCGAAGTTTCAGACTGACTGCGCACAATAAGTGTACAGTAATTCTGATGTCTGGTGGGACTACTGAAAGTATCATGCATTCATAAATATTTCCAATCTGATAATCCGAGGCTTACCTCTAATAACCCTATTCTACGGGTTTGTTTTGCCTTTGCTATTTCAAATACATTTTTATTTAAGTTTGATACTCTAACTAAATGTTGTAACACCACCTTAATTCTCCTGTCCTGCCACAGCCCCAAAAATATCATGAAAACATAGTAATTGCTTACATTATAAATTGCATCTGTCTCCCACAGGAAGACTGCCATTTGGTGGAAACTCCTCAATAACTATTTGGATGGGGTGGCTTCATCATATATCTGTGTGGAATACATAAGAAATCATCATTCTGAGGATCAAGTGTCTCACAAAAGTCCACTTTTCACTATTCTTTTCAACCCCAATCTACCTGCAACTTTACCCTAAATTCCTCACGTTGTTCCTTTGCTGACTAACATTCTCTTGTTATCTTTCTGTATTTGAATTACAAAGCTGTAAAATAGTAGAGCATCTGGGCAGAAAAATGGTGACACCAAATCATGCCTGCAAAAAATGAATTGTTCAGAAATTTAGGAGAAAGTTATTAAAGACTGAGAACTAATGAGAAAAATGCACACATTCTGCAAATTTTTGTCTGAGTTCAAAAGGATTATCCCATCTGCATCATCTGAATGATCTCAACTGTCAACAGCAACCTTTTCCTTTCATCTGCCTAACATGCAGAAGAAATTTCTCAGTTAATTTGTACTTTGATACATATAAGCACAGAACTTGGCAAGAGTCAAACCCACATTTAGTTATAACCAGGTAAAACGAACTCTCCTGTCTCTTTTTCCACATTCTTCCTTTCCTCCCTTTCACAGAAGAATTGTTGACAAGGATTGTCTCTTCCCTGATGTATATTGTGGTAAGCATAATTCAATCCTAACTGGAAACCTCAGGCTCTACTAGCTTTTAGAATTCCAGTCTTCACTCCCTAAACTTCCTTCCAAGCCTTTAAAATTCCAGCTAAGGCTGCCACCTCTCTCTCGTTCAAGTTGCTTAACAGAATAAGAAGTTATTTTGGCAACTTTTGCTCTCAGAACTGCAGGGGTTTCTTCTGCCAGTTGACTGGGCAGCAGAGAATGGCCAAACCACATTTTTTTCCCCACAGCAATAAGCTATTCAAAATAAAGTTACAAAAAAGTAAAGCATTTAAAGCAAAAGGATTTTTTAAATTAACATCCTTGTCAATTAAACAATATCACACTGTTCCCCATTTGCTACCACGTACCTAGAAACATGACAGACATGACATTTGAATGAAACGGGTATCTTTACTTTTTTATAGGTCAACATGAGGAAGATCAAGACATTGTTCAGAAGACAGAACATCTGGTAACATGGACAAAGTTACAAGTACTTACAATTTGTCTTTCATAATCATCTTGATAATCAGATGCCTCTGGTTTTAGAATTGCTCTGACAGCTTTTTGTTTCAGTCCTTTACTGTGAAATGCACTCCAAAGATTCTCAGTGACATTATTTGCCAACATCTTGGCATGATGTAACTACGATGGGTTTGCATCACAGATCTCTAAAGACACAGAGGAGCATTTCATCTGACTCTGTAATATCATGTCTACGAATTCACAATGACATGCTCAGGAGATTGTTATGATCACCAAAAAAAAAGCCTACTGGAATGGTTAAGAAAATTGCAGCACAAAGAAATGTAATGAGGAAAATTAACTGAATTTTTTTTTTTTTTAACCTCAACTATTTTAGGTCTGGGCAGAAAAATGGTGACAGAAAAATAAAAAGCCTTTTATTTAAAGAAGAAAAACCTTACCTATGCTTACAGACCAGATGTACAAACTAGACCTAGAGTACTCAAAATTACAACTGCAAACTTGTGAATCCTTTAACGATTTGAGTTATGGATGAAGATTTCCAACATTGTGCAGCTTAGTCATCTCAGAATGGGACTTCCAAGAGGCACCGTTCATAAAAAGGTACTTCAGATAGATGCTAAGAAGTGCCAGAGAGAAACACGCTTGAAAGATGTTTGGGGTATTTTTTTGTTTTGTTTTTAAACTGTAATGCCTTCTTTTTATAACTATCTATAGTCCTGTTTATTCCAGTCAAACATGTTTGTGGGTTTTGGTTTGTTTGTTTGGGTTTGTTGGTTTTGGTTTTTTCTTTTAAAACTAAACAGAGGTGATACATTTCCTCTAAGAACGACAAAGAGAAAGGCTCAACTTTTTCACTGTAGCTTTACTTACAAAATTCACCCAGGACATAGGAAACCCCTGCTTAGCTTCCTCCTCTCTCTGAAATAGATTTAGGTGGTAGCTGAGTTTTTTTTTCAGGCAAAAGCAAGAAAGTTAAAGCAGTTCAACTCACACTCTGGCGAGTTGTCTTCTCCTTGTCTAAGGAGTAGGCTCAGTGAGGTGAGAGGAAGGAGTGGTGAAAGGCACTTTTCATACAGTTGCCTTGCCAGCCACTTAGTGGCTCAGCTGGGGGAAGAACGGGGTCTGCTGGGTATGTTCTGAGCAAATTTGGTGGATCAGCCTGGTCAAGTGAGATAGATGAAGGTTACTGCATTTGTGCATACAGACTTGTCTTAACATGTGAAGACTGAGGGACTCTTCAGCAGATCCCAACACAAAACTTTGGTCACCTTCAGAACCTCTGGTCAAAAACTGCTGTGTAGAGATATCCGAGCAAGAGCTATAACTTCCTTCAGAGAGTCATCATTTCAGATGTAAGACACTGAAGCAAGTGTTAGGCAGGACTTAAACCCTTAAGCCATTTTTTTGTGGCAGAAGCTCTAATTGCCTATAAATCATGTTGTGTTATCTGCTTGGCATATAAAGCTTGTCTATAAACACACAACTGTTTTAAAATCCATATTCCTGCATGGAACTGAATAAATTGAATTGGAAATATGGCACAGTTTTCTGTTTATTTTAAAGCTCCAGATTCAAAAGAAAATACTTTAAAGTGGGGTATCTGGTTTTTTGGTGTGGGGTTTTTATTTCTGAAAATCAGTCTGCTTCTAAGCATTTAGATTTGTGTGAAGATTCAGTTTAATGTAGTCTTAGGAATAACAGTCACATGAACTACAATGCTTTTCTGAAGTTGCATTAAGAAAAGGTCATCTCAGCTAGATATGTAGCACTAATAGCACTGGCATTAACAGTATTTATTTGCTTTCACAAAAAAAAAAAAAAAGAAGAAATTCACAACATATCTTCCTCAATTGTGTTCAGTTGATCTGGATAGGCATAATAACTGAATATCTCGTATGCTGCTTGCCACCTTGCTGGGACAGTCAACAACAGAATTTCACCGATACATCTACTGCTTTGTCACTGCATGCAAAATAACCCAGTAGTAAGGTGTTTTATCCAGAAAAGTGGTATATCAATGATTGCCAAGCTTCCCTGCCCCCCTTGGAATTTATGGAAGATCACAGTAATAATTTATCGCACTGTGACTGAGAGTCCATCATGTATTAGAACTCATCTCTTCCGTGATTTAAAACCACCTACACGAGTGCTTTAGAGCTATTTCTGAGATTCCCTGAGCTCTTTTAGTCTGTATGAATCATGAAGCCAGTGAAAGTTTTATAAAGTTTCACTGTTCTTAATTTATTCTTGATCTAGAACAAGAGAGAGCTCCAGCCTGGGTCTTTTGGGGCTACACAGAGAGGAGCACAGCTGAACCATCTGGGTCAACATTGTTCTCTTTTCTGACGTTCACCTTCAGTGCAACACAAGGCCAGGCACACCAGCCCCAGTGCTCATCCACGCTATAGGATCACTCCTGGGTTGTGTCATGAGCACGATTAGTCCACATAGTTGACAGAGGAGGAGTAGAATAAGATGGATTTTAGACACATTCATAGGCCACAGAGCACAATCTAGGACTATTCAGCCACAAAAAAATTAGTAATAATGTTAAATAAAACAGCCAATAAAAGAAGACAAGTCTGCTCCCAGAAACATTATACATCCTAGTATAGCTTGAGCATCCTGGGTGGTAGAACACCACTGGAGAGTAAATCCTCTCACTTAACATCATTGAGAATCTGGTATCTGGATCTAGATCAGAAGAAGAGTCTTGGCATCACCAGATGTCCTTGGCTTGGAATAACTGACTACAGCCAGTACCTGACATACTTTGTAGGTTCTGTACAATAAAGAATAACGTATATACGATATGCAGTGAAATGCTGCATATCGTGATTATCACATCAGTCAAAGGGGAACTACAGCTGAAATTCAGGAAAAGCAGAAGTGTGTCTTTCGGGAGGCTGAGACATGATTAACCTGCCCACAAGCTGTCCACAAGCATTTTCTCACTCTATTAAAACATTCTAATACCACCAAGCTAAAGACACTGTAAGAAATAAATTCTCTTTCGTATACTCAAAACAGGCCTCTACATTTTAGTAGCAAACCAGTGGGCCGAGTGTTCTGCTAATAAAACAAAAAAATACAGTATTAATCATGGCTCAAACAGCCAGAGAAACCAAGCACATGGTTGTGTTGGTGTCAGCATTAGACAACAAAAACGTAACTCACCAGGAGTTTGTGTTTCCAATAACACTCCAACCTTCTCCACATCTTCTCCAAATCCAAACTGCACAGACTGATTTTTTTAAACAGTCCGTGGGATTACTTTCCCTTCTTTCCACGCTCAACAGCACTCATGCAGTTATAATTAGGCATAGCCAGATACCACCTACAAAATGCCTCACAAAACTGTGCCTGTTCATCTCTATGGAGAGAGAATGGCAAGTAGAGGAGAATCCAGATTTTTCTTTACAAAAGGCTCTACGTTTGTTGCAGGAAGATTTAAAATGGACATATTCACTGCGATGGATTCTGCTGTTACGACATCTAGGGCAGCAAGAAACTACAATCAAATGAAAACAAGTGTTGAAGTCATGTGAGCCACTCAGAGCTGTCAACGTAACAGATTAGCTCTTCTACCTTTCCAGGCAAGGAACTGAGACCACCCCGGCATACTATAAGAGGACACTATTTCTGGGCTTTAATAAGCCTTCCAGCTGAAAACTTGTATTTGAAGAGTATTAACCAGTTTGAATTGCAGAGTCACAAGCCTTTGCAGACATCCAAAAAAGGTACAGGGAAAAGCCAACCGTGGCTTGTGCAGAGCATAGGAATACTTCACCAGCTTACCAAATCAAGACTTTCATTACTTCCTCCCTTGCATGCTTTTGTCTGATGGAAAACAGATTTATAGAATGATAGAAAAAAAAATAATCTTGGACAGTCAGATAGCCTAGGCTGTGAACTTGTCCACACTAGGAGAAACTTGACTTGGAACAGCATTTGCTTGCCCACAGGCTGTTAGACACACATTCTTTAATGTGGACAAATGCAAAAAAGTCCATATTCCGTTTTGAAAGTGGAATTTAGCAGCCATTTTTTAAAGTATTGCTTTTACCATAACGTGAGAAGCATAGCATCAAGCAAAAGGATAGCCTCAATTTTGTTATAAATAACAAATACAAAAAGCTTGAATAGTTAAAGGCTAATTGTAATGCCTAATAGTATTTTATGCTTTTTTCATAAGTAAATGGCATACATGCACTGCAAATGAAGGTTCAAGCTATCACACTGTAATATAAAGATGCTGCACAACTGCCATAGCTGCAAACAAAAAGCAATAAGTAGGGTTCTAGATTCTGCAAGGCTTCTAACACATCTTAATTTCTATTGATTCCAATTGTAAAACAGGAAACTTGGTATAATTCTAAAAATAGGGCTAAGCAATTTTCATTATTCTCAATTGAGGCACTCTAAGTCTCGCTTCCAGAACTAAGTGTTATTAAAATCACGGTCAAAAATTAAATCCATCGACCCTAAATTGGAAATTCCCATTCTAGGCTCCTAGGAAAAGTGTAAGACAAAATCCTGGGACTAAACTAAACAGGGACACTCAGTAACACTGGATACCTCCAGGGAATACTAATAGCAAGCAGTTTACAATCACCTCAACAGCTGAAATTCCTTTACGAAAATTTAAGGGACAATTTAAAATAACAGTAACAAAAAAACCACACCACACAAACAGAATTTGCACATGGATTATTCACAAATAGGAAAGAGGCCTGCATTAGTCAAATTAATTGTTCTTTTGAATTGCTCACACAGCATGCTCTGAGCCTTGTTTTCTGCCATCAGTCACTCGGAGTGCACCTGTGGGCAACCATCCTGTTACTGCTGCTCTGATATGGAGATGATTACCTCTTCTTCTGCTAATCATACCCAGTAACTTCAAAAATAAAAGTAAAATCATCTTAAAAAAACCTCTACCATAAATCATTGGTTTTAATTTCTTTTTCCCTGTGATAGAGTAGTACTGCTGCAACCTACCAGCATTGTTTCAAATGAAATACAAGAAATAAGCCTTCAGGATGAACAGTGTGTGACTTGTATACTTGTACTTATTTAAAAATCTGGACAAAATATTAATGTGACAAGCAAATAGAAGGTAAGAAGTAGCTGTGCATGTTAAAGCTTTAACGCACCATCATATTTCAGAGAAGTAAAGTGACACTTTTGGACGTTTCAACTGGGTGACTAACCCACTATGAAAGCAAAACCTTTGTTCTACTAGTTTGTGTCACAGGAATCATTGCAGACATTAATACATCAAGAACTGCATTTGTACAATTGTCTGATTTTCTGTCAAAATTTTAGCAACAGCACAATATTAAATAAATACTTTAAGTAGTGGAGAGTAAAAGAAACACTGAAGTAGTCAGAGTATAAATGTCCCACTTTCATTATTCCTTTGTTACCTGAGAAACTGAGTCACTGTTTACGGTGTATAAAGTATACTAATGTGAAAAATCTGCACCAAAATCTAAACATTTAGTTTGGCTCTATTAAAAAAATCCCTATGTTCACATGAAGATATAAATCTCAAGAATAAACACACATTGTCCATGATAAATCTTAGATTCTTCATTCACTGTTCAAAGTCTGCCCCAGCCTCCCAGCACCTTTGACAATCTTGCTGTGGCAAGGTTGCAGAGGGGCTAAGAGAACCACTTTGAAGCAGGCTTTAGCAAAGCCTGTTGAGAAATGCATGACACTTGGTAAATATTTTTTTCTTTGTCTTTTTAAGCTTAGATACTGGAATCACAGTAGGTTCTCAGATATAGATCCAACTTTAGACAACACTTTGCAAAGTTTTGAAGCACTTTAATTTGTACCAGTAAGAACAAGAAAAAAGTGCACACTTCTTGCCCAGCTCTAAAATACAGTAGTCCTGATTGCCCTTACACTGATTTCACACAGCCGTAACTGTTTATTTCAGTACAGTTAGTCTAGATTTACACTAGCTCAGTTGAGATGACAATTAAATTACCTATCCAGCTGAAGTTGCAGGATACAGTTCAATTACCTAAGATAACGTTTGATCAGGACATCAGGACTAAAATTCTTTTTTCTTACTTATATTATGCCATCGCCAGGAACGCCGTCTATGTCTGTCCTAGCAAATTTAAGAATCTCTGGTCATGATTCCAGGTACCATAATAAGTTACCTGTAAGGTTAAACTGTAGTAGAATCTCCTTGCAGTTTCTCCCTGCATTAGCTATTGCTCTCCCAAGCAACTCCTGGGCACAGTTGCAGAGTGAGAACAGTCTGGAGCATCTCCACATATACAGCCTATGTGTAGACCCTCGAGGTTAGGGGCTCACTGACCTCCGTGGCCCACAACGGTCCCAGGTGTTCCTACTTTGCTATTTAGACACAGCCTTGTAGTCTCATAAATGCCTCCCTATCTCACAATGAGGTACCAAGTGCATCTCACCTAAAAATAAATTATTGCAAGGAGAGCACGTGCTATAATTTCAACCTAGCGGGAGGTTATCTAAAAGCACTGGAGTTAAGATATGTAACAGCGCAGTATATTCTGACAGAAGATTGAAATGTTGAAACAATTTTTTTAAAGCCTTCCCTTAAAATAAAGCTCCTTTCCTGGCTCAAGAAAATTGAGTAATATTTCATGTCTACAGTTATTTGTGATGATGAAAAGAAGTTCATCTGCTGACAACCTGTCCCTTGTACATCAAGCGCTTCTCTAACAGTGTGAAAGGAGGAAGACAGTTAAGTGTGATTTAAGTGAAAAGAATCAGGTCTCCATACATTCTAAAATAAGGGTTCATTATAGTGTGCCCATAAACGGATCTATCATAATTAAAAGTTGTCCAAAAATGAGTCTTACTCCCCCTGCCCCACAAAAACGTCACTGCTTCAACATACCGAAATAGCAGACAAAAATCCCCGAGACAGGTTATAAATTCAGCCTCATGAAAGCTAGAATTCAATTACATTTGCTTCTGAGAACTAGCTTCTTTAGTAGAATACAACGGTTGTGAACCAGCACAGCAGCATTTTCAAATGAAAGGTTTCCAGCTTTCTGCTAAAAGCTGAAAGTTTCTGTTTTCAGGTGTTTCATTTCTTTTGCTAACAAGTCAAAACTCTCCGTAAAGACCACACATTTCTCACACAGAAAATAATTTTAATAAAGAAAATAGTTTCGACAGAATATTTTGGGCCACTTCTACAATGAATTCGTGCTGGTTTGCCTTTTACAGAGCAACAGCGTGAAACCTCAAGGTTCAGAGCTAATCCAGCAGAGCAGCCTCAGCCCCACTGAATTTTAATCACAAAGTGCACCCAGCACACCCACAATGGCCAACCTCACATTATTCATTTAAATCAACAGTTAAAAAAAAAAAAAAGGAAAGGAAAGGAAATAAAAAAACCTCACTTTTTTCCTCTTGGTGGAGCCTTCTTACATTTGGATGCTTTTGAATTACGCTGTTTTATCTCCAGTGACAAATCTGTTATACTTTGGCTGCACTAACATCTTAGACACATGCTATTTCTTTCATTCATTTCCCTTGCGCTTTTACCTCGGTACCTAATGCGCTGTCAGAATCACAGAATCCATCCATAAGTATTATGTGATGAGTAACTGCGGTATATGCAAGCACACCGGAGAAATGAGCTTTCATTTTTTTGTTGCAATCATTTACATAGTGAATATGATCCCATATAAATTACTTCTTGTCATCTCTTTACATTTGATCAGCTGAAGGATCCTTCTATTGAAAGTGGAGGAAAGAAAAAAAAACTACTAGCAATTTGACACTCCTTTATACTTAGAGTTTGAAGGTTTGTACAGTTTTATATTCAAACTGCTATACTTTCTGACAGTTTCTCCTCTTAGAAGAGGATTCCTTTGATAGTCAGACAACTCCTATCTTATCCCTCCAGGCTAAAAAAAAAAAATAAAAATCTCTGTTTTCATGACTTCACTTAGAAAATTAGAATTTCTGTATACCACAATATTAAATGAAGAGGTGTTTCTTAAGCGGTTACGACCTGACAGAAATGCTTTAGCTGTGGGAGAACTGACAAAAAAAAGTGTACTTCTGGAGGCTGGAAGAACCGACAAAGTCTGCATTACTGACATATTGCTTCCTACTGTAAAGATTGTTCACATTAATATTGGTCTTCAGACAAGTTCTCCAAGAATTTAACAGAGTCACACCTTGACAGGATTCATCCTAAATCACATCTTTGTCTACTTTTCTTAATACAAAAAAAAAAATCCACTTTGCATTAAAGTGACAAAAGAGTATGATTTAAACTCTTAACACAAGGCAATTCACAGCTGAAATAACTGAGCAGCATAACATGTCTTTTTCTGTGTAGGTTTTACAAGGCATCTGAAATTGATGACTAATACTGAACGCACATTCCCTTCCATTTAAAAAAAAATTATCATATTTCTAACGAATATTTTCCAATGTCTTTAAGGTGGGAATGTTGAGGGTGGGGTGGAGGTAGTTTTTAATAGTGCCATTAACATCTCTGGGGCTTCCTTAGACAAATCTGACACAGAAAGTTCACTGTCCTGAGATGTTTAGAGAAATAATAGAACAGGGTTTGCTTTTGCTTGATGCAATTTCAAGTCTCCCAAATACTAGTGAAGAACAATGGGCCAAATTCTGCTTACTGTACTCAGGACCATTAGTAGCAGAATTCAGAGGATGAGTGCAGTGACAGGATGTGGCTGACAACATTTTTCATTTTCATGCATCTGTGTGATCAAGATGAGCAGCCCTTAGCACTCCATCGGTTAAAGAAAAAAAAAAAAGAAATTTAAAAAAAAAAATCAACTAAATTAAGAACATTTTTGTGGATTTTTTTCCTACTTGAAAAAAATATTCTTCAGCTATGACTCACTACATTTCTGTCCAAGAAAACTAGCCAGACTGCACCTCCAACAGGTTAAAATTTACTTACAGTGCAAGTAACCTGAGAAAGCAGAGCATACAAGTGGGTTCCTTCCCGACTGTAACAGCATCATCATTACCTTCTGTTTTTGCCTTGTTCCTAAGGTAGAGGGGAGGCGGGGTGGGGGGGACAACACATTTATCACTAGGAAAAATTATTTTTGCTTCAGTCATTCCATTAAATCTAAAACTCCACCTGCTTTTCATAAAAACATCAATCATTTCCCACAGAAACACAAGCAGGATTATTCCCTCTACATAGCTCACATGAGATGTCTTAAAAATTCACTCTCCAGCACAGATGCACAAAGTCAGGTCTCAAACACGCACCTTAGCAGATCAGTGCAGTATTTTCTTCAGTTTTACATCATATTTTTGAGTGGGAAGCCAAATTTTTGATGAACCAACAGCTAAATTGTAAGGTTTGGTTGAAGTAGTACTTAGAAGACAGATGTGCACCTGAAGTTTGTGAGGTTTATTTTGAGAAAACAAAACCAGATTGCAAATAAACAAGCTGCAAAATTCCCAAGAGGGATGGGATAATAAAAGAAAACCAAAATGAAACAAAACAAAAAATCAGCAGCAACAACAAAAAGAACCCACCTTAACAAGCAATGTAGTTCAGAAATTGCATTTTCATGAATTAAAGCAATAGACCTAACGTGAAAAGATTGAATGATATTGTGAAGGATTTAATATTAATACCTATTAGTTATGAAAATATTCACAACCCTTAAAGACTGTTTCAAAAATGCTGTGGTTTTTAATGTAATTTTTTTCATCATCCAAAATTGAGCATCAGTTATTTGTTGTTGATTATTTTCTGATTTAAGGAAAAAAAACTTTTGTGTTAGGGAGCCATT
>NW_009611713.1:0-2793 GCF_000690535.1 Cariama cristata
CTCCAGGAACCTCTTGGACTGTTTCCTTGAAAGATGCTCAAGAACTCTATTGTTTTCCATGAAAACCAAACCAGGTTCTTTGTCCTATGCTGCTGAGGCTGTTACTACTATTACTATTACTACTACTACTACTACTACTACTACTACTACTAGATAAGTAGAAACCTTAAAATTTTGATCTGTTTTTAGTCATTGACAATTCTTGTTTCTTAATTTTCTTAATTATTCTCAGCTTAAATAACTCTCTGTCTTGACATGCACCTGGAATTTGTACTTTGTGCATATGCTTCATTCCATCCCTCTGAATCTGATTATAGTCCCTGCTGTACCTGTTCTAGCTTAAGTTCCTTGATTAAGTTCATAAGCCCAAGAAACTGCTCACAGTATTCCTGATAAGATGTTTCCATTGCTTTGTACTATATGACATTAAAAATTCAATTTCTGTATGAAATAAACAGAAATAAAAATTGATCTATTCTAGAACTATGTTAGACTTTTCATGGCTTCACCAGAGAGGTATCTCGTAGTCATCCTGTGATCAACATATATGTAAAGATCTTGTTCACCTTCACTACTTCCAGGGACAACAAAAACTCTTCACTTTCATTTCCATTTCTTTTTCTTCTAGTCACTAAAGTCTATTGTTTTATGGAGATTCTCAGTATCCACTTAAAAGTTTCAGATGAATGTGTAACTTCAAACTTAACAAAAAGAAAGAAAAAATAAAATTGTCCTTACCTTTAGCCAATGTAGCCTAACATTGGAGACAGAATGATATGAAAAATACTATCAAATACACATCAACTTTTAAAAAAGTATTCTTCCTGGGGCCCATGGCACATCACAGTGCAAAATACATAGGCAACAACCAAAGAATTTTTCCTGTGCTGAGAGCTAAGATGTGTTATTTAATCTTGTCTCTGTTATTTAATGATAATGTAGCAGTCCTGCAGCCAGTGCATGCATCTTCTTTATGCAAGTTTTTCAGTGGAAAAATGTATCTGGTTTGTTTTTAAGAATCAGAAACATTATACACTTCATGCTAGAGGCAGACTTCCATAGTATTGCTACGTAGAAAACAGCATTAAAACAGAAATAACTGGGAACTGTGTCACAACTGAACCTGGAAATGAAGCTGGAATGAAAGGACTTATTTTCCATTTGCAGAAAATAGATTAATTGTTTTGGGATCAAGATAATAAATGGAAAGTCATCACTTCAAATATTTCTAATGAGAACTGAATGGAGATTTTGCCTGAAAAGTGTGAACTGAAAGAAAACAGAAAGAAAGAATCTCATTTTAAAGTTTGAGCTATAACATCATCTCTGGAGTTGTGTAAGGTGCTGGCCTCTTGACTCCAGTCATTACACAGAAGGGAGAGAGAAAAGCCAACTACTGACTGAGAGCAGGAAATATGATGGCCCTCCTACAGAGTAAGAAAGACTAAGAGGATTGCGTGATCAGACAGCCCCTAGGAAGCTGCTTTCAGAACTGTCTACACAAAATTAAAAAGGTTTTTTAAAAAAAGAAAAAAAGCCCTGTTGCTGTCCTGACAAACCTTAAAAAGGGTGCATAAGTTCCATGCAGTGAGTAGTCTCGGGAGCAAATGCTTCTGCTTTAATAATGGGTCACAGCTGGTTTCAGCAATGGACTGAAAGCTTCAAGTTTGGCATGATTGAGCATTTACCCAGCTTTAAGCAGAGGCATTTGACACTTGTGAAGGCAAACTTGGATGCATTAATTGCAGACCTTGAATACAGCATCAGTAACAAAAATAAAATTTATGAGAGAAAAAAAATAAAACTTAATTTCTGGACAGAGCAGGAGTGTATGAAACTCTTCATCTAAACAATCAGGAGAATGGAGATTGGAAGGCAGATATAATGTGCAGAAATATGAACCTCGTGCCAATCTTGGCCTCAATCTATTCTTTTCTGCACAGAATTTCTTAGTGCCAATCTATGTTAAATATGTTAGAAATATAGGGTAAAAAGTTAGGATAATGGAAAGTATTTGCTAAACAGCAGTTTTAAACTTCAGTAGGAAAAGTTCAATTGGTATTAATGAGCTTTGGATTAAGACACAGATTCTCATCTTTAGGAGTCCTGTACTCTGGGGAAATTCATGACAAGCAGGAGAGGATTATTTTCACTAAACTTCTTAAAAGACTCTACCCAGGTTTTGCTAAAAGAAAGTGCCATAAAGAAGTCAGACAACTTGAGTTGCAGCAGAAGTTACGATATGAAATAGTACTTACAGTCACTACTCATTTCTCTGATTGTATTAAAAAACTGCACAATCACCAATCAAAAAGAAAATTTTTCATGTAGCTTTCATTGTAAATGTAGGATGATACAAAATAGTTGAACTCATTAAATGATGGAAATTTGAGTTCACAGGGGCATGAAAGTAGCATCATGTTTTATTCTAATGTTGCCACTAATTATTTAATTTTGACTCTGTATGAAGAACAGGAAGCCATTTGAATCCACCTCTAGCCTTGGGAGTGAAAGTGATCTCCACTACCGCAGTGACATTCACAACTCTCAAGATGCTGCAGAACTGTTTTGAAATCTTCATATTTGTCACCGTTTAAGGCTGGGCCGGCTCCTAAAGTGGGTGGCAGACGCTCTCTGTTAACCCCCTCCCTCCCCCCAGGAGGGGAAAGGACAGAGAAAATGGAGAGAGACTGACAGACTGGAAATTAGAACTACTTTAATAATACAATAACAATGGAGAATAGTATAATATATTAATACTAAGGCTACTAATAATAGAAATAAGAGGAAAAG
>NW_009611714.1:0-342 GCF_000690535.1 Cariama cristata
TTAAATAAAAGAAAATATAATTTCTTTCCATGCTCCCTGCATGCTGGGGCTGTGGAAGGCATCCCCACAGGTGACAGCCGTGTCCCTGCTGTGTGAGCACAGTGCTGTCACCCACCAGGTCCTTGCAGGGCTTTTATTGGGGGTAAGGAGACCCCCCCAGGACCTCCCTGCTACCCCCAGCAGCCAGCCCACGGTTGATGGGGCAGAGGATGCCCCATTCTTGGGTGACCTGCTGTGTCATCCCAAAGGTGCTCTCCCTGCCCTGGTGGTCTGGTTTGGGGGGGCTGGAGGAGGCTCATTGCTTCCCCTTGGCCCCAGCATCCCTGCCTGGAACAGGCCCTT
>NW_009611715.1:0-633 GCF_000690535.1 Cariama cristata
GTGAGCCTGGCGGGCAACGTGCTCTTCGCCTGGCTCATCCTCAAGGACCGGCACCTGCACCGCGCCCCGTACTACCTGCTGCTGGACCTCTGCCTGGCCGACGGGCTCCGCTCGCTGGCCTGCTTCCCCTTCGTCATGCTGTCGGGGGGCCACGGGGTCGCCTGAAAAAACCCTCAGCTGCAAGGTGCTGGCCTTCTTGGCTGTGCTTTTCTGCTTCCACGCCGCCTTCCTGCTCTTCTGCGTGGGGGTCACGCGCTACATGGCCATCGCCCACCACCGCTTCTATGCCAAGCGCATGACGGGCTGGACCTGCCTGGCTGTGGTGTGCATGGTGTGGACCCTCTCCATGGCCATGGCCTTTCCCCCCGTCTTCGACGTGGGCACCTACAAGTTCATCCGGGAGGAGGAGCAGTGCATCTTCGAGCACCGCTACGTCAAGGCCAACGACACGCTGGGCTTCATGCTCATGCTGGCGGCCGTCATCGCCGCCACCCACCTGGTCTACATCAAGCTGCTCTTCTTCATCCATGGCCACCGCAAGATGAAGCCGGCCCAGCTGGTACCGGCCATCAGCCAGAAATGGACCTTCCACGGGCCCGGAGCCACCGGCCAAGCGGCTGCGGACCGGACGGG
>NW_009611715.1:647-6968 GCF_000690535.1 Cariama cristata
CCCTCGTGGGCATAAGGCAAGCCACCCACAGCCAGATCAAGAGGCTGCTGGTTCTGGAGGAGTTTAAGATGGAGAAAAGGCTCTGCAAGATGTTCTACATGATCACCTTGCTCTTCCTGCTCCTCTGGTCCCCCTACATTGTGGCCTGCTACCTGCGGGTCTTCATTAAGGCCAGCTCCATCCCCCAGGTCTACCTGACCACCTCTGTCTGGATGACGTTTGCCCAGGCAGGGGTCAACCCCATCCTCTGCTTCATCTTCAACAAGGAGCTCAGGGTCTGTCTCCGAGCCCACTTCCCATGCTGCCAAAGCATCCAGAGCACCCAGGGCACCATCCTTTGTGATCTCAAGAGCTTTGGGATGTAGGGGGGCTTTTCTCTTTCTAAAAAAGAAAGATGGATATAATTTTCCATGTTTCTGCATATGATCTCAAGAGAGTGTGACCCGTGGGGAACATACTAAACCACCACCCAGCACCCAAACCTTAGGCTGTAAGAAGCTATTTTATTTATTTTTCTATATTTTGCGTATGCTCTCTTCAGAACATAAGAGGTTGCTGTCTATGGGAACAGGTACTTGAGCAGAACACCCCCAAACCTTAGGCAGTAAGAAGCTGTTTTTCTTTGTGATTGTGTGGTTTTTAAAAACAAAACAGGGCTCCAAGTTTCTGGTCTTGCTTCTAACGTTTCTAGACATGATTCCAACAGATACGGATTAAGGCCATGACATTTTTTTTTTGTTTCTCTATTCCTGTCTGTTTTGATAAAGGCTTAACAATTTTACTCATGTAATATTTGATAAGGGCCAAGACAATTTTATACTAAAGTTATTTTTGATGACCTCAAGAGGTGTTGTTTTATTATTATTTGATTTTAAGTGAAGAACAAGAAGAGGACGTTTCTGTTGTGGTCAGAAGTTAGTTTTTGGTGGGAGCTGTTGGGTTCATTCATTCTCAAATGGTTTAAGTATTTGAAGCAGTTACTTATAACTTTTGCTTGACATGCAAACAGTGTAGAACTAATTTCAATTTTCTTGTTGCACTATTCATTTGGTAATATTTCAGAACTATTTGTGAAACGTGATTTTAAAATATCAACTTTAAAAATAATCAACTATAGCAGTTTTTAAAACCTAGATTGAAATTCATATTTTACTGCCTTTATAGGAAGTTATCTACAAACCGGGGTAATACTTGTACATTTTGACTGTTTTCTTTAATAAAATATTGAAAACCTTTACTGTATGTAATTGTTTCAGAATGGCAGCATTCTGCTTTGCTGACAAATAACTTGTGTATGTAGAAGGTTTTATGTCTTGTGTCTGAGTAGATTTTGCAGCTGAGGTTATTATGGACAAGCACAATCCTTATTTGCTGTTAGATCTCAATTTAGGTGTTTATACCAATAAAAGTGACTGAAGCCATTTTTAAGAAGACTTAAGTTCATGATGGGCAACAGGTTTAAATAGCACAATTCTTTGTGTCTACTGAAATCAAATTTCTGTTTTAGCTTATCGCTGCTCTGTTAACGATAGAAAAGAGCGCATAATTGTGGATTGCTAATTTTAGTTGGCAAAGCAGTTTTTTGACATGGTGGCTTGGTTAATACTGTACTCATTTGTAAACTATATTCTTAATGGGTAATTTACCTTTATTAAGCATGGCATTTTAACCTGCTTTATTGTTCTACAAAAACTCCTCTGAAAGTATTTTAACCGGCAGCCTGATGGCAGGATCCTGACACAAGTTTTTAGCAGTCTCAGAGGAAGCCGTCCCTGACATGCTTTCTTTCTGATGTATCATGTAACATTTAACAAACATCAGTCATTGCAGTGCTGGAGCAAGACACACACAAAATGACAGAGATGAGCTCAATTTCCATGAAGAAATCTCTGTCTGTGCTACGAGTATTTCTGCAGAGAGTAGCCCAAAGTTGTTAGACATCAACCGAGAAACAGTTGTCCTGACTGTGTGGTGAGCAGAGATGTGTGTGACAGATCAGGAGAGGGCTAAGGTGGCAGCTTCAGATTTAGGCAGGGAATGACATGAGGTGAGGCTTCTGGTTTGGTTTTATATCTTGCTTTCCACCCCCAACTCAGATTTGAACACCAGAGAGGCAACGTTTCTTGAAGTGCATAAGGAGAAGTTTGCAATTTGAATTTTGGGTGTAGCTGCAGAGAAGGTCGGCAGGAGGAAGATGGAGCTGTACTGATCCTGCCAGAGCTGGGCTAAGAAATAGGACCGTGGATGGGATATCTCAAAAACAAAGTGAGACCAAATGATCATTTCCAAAGCTGTTTGAAAATGCATCTGGGTACAGAAGGAAAGCCATCAAGAACTTCAGATCACAGCAGAAGTTGGTTATCAGTGCTAATTATATTTTCAAATTATATTTTCATCTTGGAATATCAGATCATAGCTTTGAATCTCAGAGAGTAATGGGGTAGAGTTGTGTTACAAAGACTTTGGGGCAAGGCATCGATGCTGTTGCTGGGAATTGTGTTCCAAGTATACCTTACATGCCCATTCCACTGTTAGGCCTTTTCAGCAGGGTTCCAACTTTTGCAGAATTGTATTTCCTTAAAACTTCAGAAGCTTCCTATGTAGGGCCCTAGAACTGTGATCTCTAACTCAAATCTTCCTTTCTTTTTCCTTATCCTGCTGGTACCCAAGCCAATGTTTTCTTTCTCTTACTCATATTAAAAATGTCTGGGTTTTTGGCATCCTATCTCTCTTTCAAGCTATAAGTAGTATGGTTATGATTCTATTTAAACCACAGAAATGAGAGAATAGTTATTTTAAAACCTCCTTGAAAGCTGCAGGGACCGAATTTTTCACTTCTAGAAAAATTACACACAAGTTGTGTAGTCAATCGTATATGCAGGGGATGAAAAGTCACCTTTGGGTGGCCTAATGGTTTTATTTAGACTTGGCTTACCAGGCTGTGGTGCTGTATTGAATGCCAATCTCTGTGCATAGGCATCCCCCATTTCAGCGATGCCCTCGCTAGATGGGCGACTCTGGTTCTTACCCACTGAAGGTAACGGATGCTTTGCTATCACCCATCAGTAGCACCGAGACCCAGCCTTGCTACTGCAAAAGGGTACAAAAAAAGTTTAAAAGAATACCTGTATACAATGCCTTTTGCTTGCATGTAGCTTCCAGGGCTGTCTCGGGACTTCTGATGTACTCCAAGGGCAGAATCAGCACTGTTTGAACTTAATTTTATATTTTAGATACTTGTAATATCAGGCAGATTATGATCCTGGCCATGCTACTACAAATGAGAAGGAACTCCAGAGGCTTTAATTCAGGGTTTAGATGGGTGTTGTACAATAGGGCTTCATTCCAGAAAATGAGACTAAATATCAAGGACAGACGCATGGCAGAAAATGAAATGGTACTTGGTGCCGGCACACCAACAAACACCACTTTGCAAGTCTCTCCTGCTGGCTGAGAGTGCACCAAGAAAGTATGAAAAACTAGAAATGGCTGGAGAGGCACCAGAGGATAAATATTCCATCTGAAATCTGAGAAAAGATAAGAAAGTTGCAAAAAAAAAAAAATAGCATTTCCAAAGCACAGCATTAACACGTTCTCACAGCATCCTTTTGCCCGCATATGGGCAAAGTGGGTCAGAGAGATTAAATGCTTTGACCAAGATCAGAGAAGGGGGGCCAGAGAGGATGAAAACCTGCTCTGGATAACAAAATTAGAGAAATAACGTTAGGGAGAAAGGGCTGAGCGCAGGGAGCCGTCGCTGATGCTGTTGGGCCCTGTGAGGTATGGCTGTAAGCCTCCACACCCCCAGCTGCCCATCAAAAAAGGGTCTGGCTCAGAAGAGTTAATGGCTGAGACTCGGTGAGAGCTGAGTGTTAATAATTACCTCCCACCCCCACGTGAGAAGCTATTGCAGCTTGTTGTGCAAATCTTGGGCTCACTTGCAAAAACTCAGATGGTCCGAACGCCTCTCCCCATCCCCGCTGACCAAAATGCAAAGTACTTAGAGGGTCTGGTGAGCTGCACGGCACCGGGGCTCTCCCAGCTCTTCCATTTACTGTGCTTGAGCAGAATAGATTGAGGCTTCTCTATACCCCTCCAGGCAGAAGTGTGATAGTTTTTCGTACTCTGGGCATCACAAATGCTGAGTATCACAGGAAATACCAACATCATCTCCCCCAGAGATTCTTCACAGTCTGGCTCGGAGGTCACAGCACGCTTGCTTTTGCATATCCGTGATGAAGAATTGCTGTTGCACTGAAAGCTGCTCTGGAAAAATCTTGATTGCTGCTGGCATCTTCACCCACTCACCAGGTATTTAACACATTCCTTGCAAACATTCCCAGTCCAAATCTCAGTCAGTGGAGGGTTTTTAGCATAAACTTAAATGTCAGACCACCTTGAAAAATGACACTTGTCTGAAATCTCAGTAAGTAGTGGCTATGGCGATCTTTGACTTTACAACGCTCAACGCTTGGAGTATTGTGGGATGCTTCTAGCTCTGACGTTAGATTTGGAAAGAGCTTCCTAGGAAAGGGGCTGAAATATTTGGCCTCAGCTAAATTATCTTGTTGGGTAAAGGTCTCATTCAGTGGTCATGCTAGAGGTGGAGAATGAGCCAGGGGGATGCATAGCCCAGAAGCTGTCATCATTTGCTTTTCCAGTACCAGGTCTGCACCAGGGGAGACAAAGCTGCCTCCCGGAATGGTGTGAAGTCAGTAGCCGTGAGGAAAAGGGCAGGAATTTGGCTTGGTCTGATAGCAACAATTCTTTCCTGGGGCTCTACCTGGATGTGATACAGCTACACCTCCAGAAGGCTGCTCTGCCATATGCTGCGGGACTACCCTGGGACACGTTGTGCTGAGCTCACAGGAGAGCAAAGCTGGCATTTTCCCCTCCCTTCCCAGCAAAGGATGCGTGGAGTTTGGATGGACCTCTGCCGCTTACTTACCCCCAGACGGTGAAGCACAATCACCTTGCTCCTTTGTAGGATCCGCACTTGCTCAGAATTGCCAACAAACCACCCCGAGAGAAGTGGCTCCGGACAGAGTAATAGACCCATATTGGCAGAATGTGATGTTAAGTATCTCAAGGCACTTCATTAACTTAGGCTGCAGATTAGGTGATTCTGTGCAGTACCAGAATACCCCAGAAACCTTATTAGATAGTTATGCTGCAAATCAAAAAATTATTAGAAACACGGCAAGGGGGCTGTTTTCTAATAGAGGTGCCCTAAAATCCTCTATTTTAGCACAGCTTCCTTTATAATTGCTCAAAACACTGCACAGGCTACAATGCACTCTATTGTGATACAAAACACGAAGCCTCTCCCATGCTATGATGTTCTTAAGCTTCAGAATATTATAAATTATACGAGATCTCAAAGAAATGGAGCCGTCGGAGAAAGACCGTCAGTGAAGGTGGTCTCTTAAAAGCTGGTGCAGAGTTGTGCTGGGCTGGGGCTGTGCCGATGGAAGTCTTAGCCCAAACCTCCTTTTATACTGGTGACCTCTGATGCCATGCCATTCATGAAGGACCTTGTGTGGGGGTAAATCCTTACTCATCCATCGCTTGTAGAACCGGTGACCAAGAGCTGATTTTGCAACAGGCCTGACGTCAGCCATGCTCTGACTTTTCCTAGAGCTGATGATGCTGAGCATCTCTGAGCCTATTTTCACTTGGTACAAGTCATTAACTGCCCCATACCTTGGTACTTTATCTGAAAAATGATTAATTATTCTTACTCACCTTTGTAAAGCACAGAACTACTGATGGTAAGAGCAGAGCATTATCACGGGTGAACAATCGCTGACTACATAAGCTTCCATCGCTTAACTTTAAAGTCAAGCTAAGCCTTTAATGCAAGCTGTTGCATTTCTGTATTTCTATTCATGTTTAATGACCTCAGTACTCGCACTCTGTCTTTGATCTTGTGATTCATGCATGGTTGTACTGTGGATGTATTTATCGGAAAGCCACTTTCTTCAGTGCCACATTTTTCACATCTACTGTGACCAGGTTGATAGCGCAAAGCACTTTGTGTAGGAGGCTTTCAAGTTCAAAGCTAGTCTTGCAAGGGCATAAGGAAGCTGTGAAGTCCCAGTTAATTTTAGGCAGTCATCACAGCGCTAATAGAGTAGGCAGAAATCAAGAGATTGCCCGGTGAAGAGAAAGCCTGTCCTAAAGTTTCTGAATGTTATTTACTGGTGTGTCATTAAAAAAAAAAAAATAAATCCTGTGTTTGTGTGAGAATGATTAACCATTGGAACAAATCATTCGGGGGAAAAAAAAAAATAATAAAAATGGATCCTCCATCTGCGAGAT
>NW_009611716.1:0-3250 GCF_000690535.1 Cariama cristata
GTCCTGAGGTAATTCCTGAGCTGCGCCCCAGCCGCTCCGCTTACTGTCGGCCGTGGCGGAAGAGACGCCGTGAAAGCGCAGGCAGCCGCACCAATATTTGTGCAGGAGCATGCGAGAGCGATCAGGAAGTTATGGCTGAGCAGAGTATTGCCACATAAACGTCTGAGGGGCTCTTCAAAAGAAAGAAATACTCAGGGTTGGAGAACTGAGGTGTCTGAATGGTACCACAGGTGCCTACAAGGAAATTCCCATCCCAAGGAAGCAGTGCTGCTAAACACATCCCAACAAGAAATTATAGTACACGTAATTTTGCAAGACAGTCATGAGAGAAGGAGTTGTAAAAAGTTGTGATTATTTTTTATTTTGATTTTATGTAATTCTTTTCTGATATGTGATGTGCACAGGCTGCAATTGGACTTCATGTAACTCGTGTGTCATCCAAAAAGCGTACAGACTGTCCTCTCTTTGCTGACACTTCTGCGCGTCACAGGCCACAGGCACATCCTTTTGCTGCTTCATAATACTAAGCTATGGCTTGCAGTCTGCTGTTCACCCACAGAACAGCTAAGAGTGATCCATACCGTGGCTGGAAGTTAAAAGAAAGCTGTACATTCCCATTCCATGGAGCAGAAGATGACCCACTGGCTTACTTTAATTCTTCAACTAAAACATGTTGACACACGTTGCCTGTTAGTGATGTTTAGGGCTCTAGTAGAGCACCAAAACTTTGCCGAAGTCCTGTATCTGTACAATAACAGGTATGTCTTAAAGGCCTGGGAGTTTCTGGGAAATAGAGCGTGCACATACAGGCAGAAAATTCTCAGTGCTATTCTGTTCTTAGGTGCTTGCTAAAAAGTACTACTTCAGACTATAGTTAATCACCTGTAATTATTAGTATCTCAGTTCTATATAGACTTTATTTTCTAGACTACATGTTCAGCAACTGTAAATTCTAAAAATGTTACTTTTGGATACTGAGCATAATAATCCAGTGCAAGGTTTTCTTCATGTGTTTAAAGAATTTTATTCCAGTGCTGGATCAGGAATTTAAAGATCCTGATTTAGCAACGTAAGCAGCTTTAATGACAGTAAATTGCTGAATTTTTGTTTTCTGAAAAAATTTAGATCTCCATCTGTCCTTCATCATTGACCTAGTAAATGCTTATCTTCAAAAGTATAGTCCCTTAACGAAACCTAGTCAAGACACATTTTACTTGATGAAAAAATGAATAAAGTTTGTCTTTTGAATACATATTTTGATTCAATTTTGCTACTGTGTGATCCATTTTGCCTATCCATCCTGAAAGTGACTAATTTCCTCTTCAAACTTTTTAGTGTAATTTCCTGTGTTGCCTTGAACACCAGTGTGCAGACCTCCGCTCCTGCCTGAGCTCATATTCCAGAGGCGTTTCTGCAATCACTGCCTTAACTGGGAAGTACAATTATGTTCCTTTTCATTGCTTGCCAGCCTATATTGTTGCCTTTGTTTACAGTTTACAAAATGATTTTGTTTCCTACTAATATAGCAGTCATATTCAAATACCCTGTTTAGCTCTGTGACTTTATCTCCAGTACTGCCTTCTGTGCCATTCCTCATCTGCATCTTCAGACACTTAGTAAGGGCTGCCTTTTACTTTGCATTTGTCTGCCCCAGTGAGTTGCTAAGTTCGTTCACAGTTGACCTGAGTCAAGATATCAGAAATGTAAAGCTCTTTTAAAAGTAATTATTCTGCTGATTACCTAGTGATATCTTATGGGCTCTAATCTTTTAGATAGTGATCTAACACTGCTGCTGAGTGCTTGGAAGTGTTTTGTTGCCTTTGCTGAATGGGGGTATCTGGAGCAGATGTTTTGTGGATCCTCTGAACTGAACACTTACATATGATGGTAAACCAGATGATAAAAACTAGATTCCACGTACTAACAACAAAGGAGCTCAAATGCTATGATAGGGAACTTTAAAATTAGAAATCTATTTTAATTATTAAATATTATCACCATTTTGTTTGCAGGGAAAAAAAGTACATTGTAACACTGTTGAGAAGTTTCTGAAGTATACTGAATGTTCTATGCACAGTTACAGATTGCTTTTTTCCCTGGAATTGTTTATGTTCTTAAAAACTGCCAAACTCCCCTAATGTGGCTTTATGGGCTCCTATTTATAAACGTGTGCCTATTTGTCAAGAAGAGAGGTGGAAATCACAAGGGTTTTATAGAGATAGCATTATGCTGAGAAAAATTTAAGGTGAATTACATATTCTGAAAAATATCCTTCCTGACACCTACAGGCGATCAGCAAAAATGCTAAACCTCCCCCAAACCCTACTTATCCAAAAAAGGGAAGGCAAATTCCACAAGCCAGTGATTTTTCCAACAAAGAAAATCTTATGCAACATTATTGGCATTACACTATCAAATAAGCAAAAATCACAGCACAGTGCGGCCACTTGTAAAACTTTTTATATACATTGCGCATGTCTGTGGAAAATGAACTAGAAATAAGCTGTTTGTATATATCACCTATCATGAAATACTTTCTATGTGAACTCAATCCAGCGATATTTTTTAAAAATTATTTATTTATTCTAGATTATGGGGTGCACCAACAAACATTATGCAGACCACATAAAAGTTGTTTAAGTGTACTGGAGTAAAAAAAATTCAGAGACCTCAAAAATCAGTGTGAACCCATGAACTTGGTATTTATAGACCTATACAAAAACACTTATGTTCTTTGAAAGTCAGTTTTTGAACAACTTTGTTCCACTGAAGTTTGGACTTGAGAGCTTAGAGAACTACTCTAAATCCAGGGCTTACAAAAGAACTTTTATTTTCATTAATGCACTTTCTAGTGAATGCAGATCAGTTTGTATGATGAGCTGAAAATAAAGGTCATGAGATGCATTTGAGGGAAGTCCTTTTGAGCACAGCTGTTTTTACCTGAAAGCTGTCCAATTAAATTCTCCTGCTGCTTTGAAAGACCTCTTTATTAAACCATGCTGGAGGCAGTTTAATAGTTTTCTAAGTAACTACATGCAATTTTTAGTCTGCAGAAGGAGTGTCATCAGCTGAGTGAAAGACTTTCTGGTGCGATTTTAATGATTAATGAGGGAGACTGCCGAGTTCCCTGAGCAGCTCAGCCTGGCGTAGAGGCTCTGTCTCAACCCTCACCAGCACACCTCAGGCTCTACAGCAGAAGGTGCTACCGAGAACCACCGGTGCAGTCCCCTCTCTAACAGCCGGCGGCTAC
>NW_009611717.1:0-374 GCF_000690535.1 Cariama cristata
CTCCGATGCCCACAGACACCCACAAAAGCAGCCGTGGCAAAGCCCATCCCGCTGCTCCAGGCTCCTGCTGCCCACCCGGAGCCGGGGCTGGGCATGGGACCACGCACCGGTGAGGGCATCTCTGCCAGGTCCTGCAAAGAGAGGGGCGTGGCGATGCACCGGGCGAGCCATGCCCAGCAGCAAGGTGTATTCGTTTCCAACTAATTTCATCTGCCTGGAGCCGGTAGGGGTGGCGATGGCCCCCAGAGCGGAGAGGGGATCACGGGATGCCATGGTGCCAAGGTGGTGGTTTGGAGGTGTCTGTACCCCAAACTCGGCCCCTGCTGCCTCCACACCGGATGGCACGCTGCCCACACCGGACGGCACGCTGACCG
>NW_009611717.1:563-805 GCF_000690535.1 Cariama cristata
GGTTGCCCTCCCGTGGCCCCGGGCCCGGGCAGTCGGGGTTGCCGACACCTCGGGAGCCTACCTGTGCAGCTCCCAGCTCACACTTAGCGTCTTGCACACGCGTGTGCAAAGCCTGGCAGGTCCCTGCCCGAGCGCACATCGCCCAGGGGCGAGGGGTGGCTTATTCCGACCCCGCTCCATGTCCGGGATGGCAAAGGGACCGGGATGGCAAAGGGACTGCGCTGCCCGGCGAGGGGCAGGGG
>NW_009611718.1:0-2177 GCF_000690535.1 Cariama cristata
TTTTGGAGGCTGCTTTCCTTTATACCACAGCCCTGCCCGTGCTAATTTGCTCTCGGGGCTGGGGAACTCCAGATCACCCTCAAGGTTACCCCTGGACTGGCATCCCCACCAAGCTTAGGGTGGGCAGCACTCCAGTGTCTTCCTATCCCTATCCCCATCCCCGTCGTGCCCCCGTGATGATTGTTCTGAGGGGTGTCTCTGTGCTGGGGTGCTCACTCCTGCATGGTGTGCCCATGCCTAGGGCCTGCCTACCAGCTGCATGTCCCAGTGACGATGTGGGAGCAGGGCCGGGTGTCGCAGCAGGGAGGTGGGAGTAGGACTGGATGTCCCAGTGGGGAGGTGGGAGCAGGGCTGGGTGCCCCAGGCGTGCAGGAGCAGGACCCACCGGCGCTGCACGTGCTGCAGCTCGTTTCCCTCACATGAAAACATTTGGTTGGAAGCTTAGTGCGACCTCTTGTCTCCTTGGAGCAATCAGGATTTGTCGCTGCTTGCTGTGTTTAACGTCGTCTTCCGGAGGCTGAATACCGTGGGGAGCCGTGTAAGCCATGGAAATACCTGTGTGAGCTGGGATCAGCCAGAGGCTGGCACAATGGGCTGGCAGTGGTGGGGATGGGGGACCAGGGGTGCGTGGGGCTGGTCCTCGTGCCCCCAGTCCTTGTGGGTGGGCTGGCGTGAGCCAGGATGAGGATGCTGGGGGGCCAGCACCTTGCTCCCATGGGGCTCCCCACAGCAAGGGGGCAGGAGAGTGAGCCCCAATGGGGTGGAGGGGACTTGGGAAGGCCCCGGAGCTGTGTGGGATGGGGAGGAGGATGCCAGGGCCCCCAGCAATCTCTGGCTGGGATGTGCCTGCTGAGGCGCAAGCAGCTATTTCTGTCAAGGTCAGCGTGTCTCCACGGCAGAAAGGAGGAAAATGAGGAATCGTGTCAAGAAATTACCTCCCTAATGGGGTCTCCCCTGCACGTGAGTGCATCGTGGGGATGCCGGCATGCAGCGGCTGAGCAGGGAGACCGGCACACGGTGCAGAAATCCTGCCACCCCAGCCCCAAGGCTGTGGCACCCATGGGTGCCCGACAGGTGGAGCAGGGTGCCCAGGGGCCTGTGCCCCAGGTGCCATCCCTGGCTGGACACGTGTGCTCCAACCCTGCAAGGCACTTTTCTGGGTCAGCTGCAGGGAGGAAATCATGTTCCCGGTGCAGGCAGGCTCTCCTCTGCCCTTCCTCCTCCTCCTCCTCCTCCTCACGCGCTCCTGTAATCTAATTGGGTTTGTCATGCTGGAAAGGCAAAGCCCTTCAGGACTGTGCTGTGCTCTCGCCAGCGCGATTTCACAGCTGGCTTCGGCACCCTGGCAGCTGACAAGTGAGTAACTCAGCTGAGCGCCATGGGCACCCCTGCCCTCCCCACGCACCCCTGCAGCCATGCCCGCCTGCCTGGGGCTGCAGGGGAGAGGGGACAAGGCCATCGCCACCGCTGGACCTTCTCCTCCAGCCCTGCCCAACAGTGATCCTTGTCCCCAAGCTGTCTGTCCCCGCATGCCCCAGCCTCTGCATCCCATCCCCATCCCTCACCCCACGCCAGGGTGATTGCGATGCTGCCCGGAGATGTCTGAACTGACACGAGATGGAAGCGTTCAGAGAAATGACATTTCCTCCAGCCTGGGAAGCTCATCCTCCGTTTAAGGAAAACTAATATAAAAGCTGCCCTGGTGTGCAAGGGGCTGATGGTATCAGGCTGGCAGCCTCCAGCTCCTGGAACCACAATAAATCTCAGCACGGAGCTGAGCCAGCTCGAGTATCCCCACGCAGATGTGCCGGTACGGGGGCGGGGGGTTGTCTGAGCCATTTTCGAGGGATGATGCAGGGACACACAGGTGGAGGGGACAGCTCAGTGTGGGGTGGGGTGACCCACTGGGCTGGTCCCGAGGGCGCAGAGGGGCTCCTGCTCACACCAGCATTGTGCCCTGGCGGGGACGGTGCCAGGACCTGCGACGGCTCCGGGGCGTGGGGCCATGTGGGTGGCGAGGGCTGCTCCACAGCCGCGGCTTTGTGTCCCCAAGGAGCTGAGCTCTGTCCCAGGGAAGCGCTGCGGCCCCGCAAAAGCATTTGCTCCTCCAGCAAAGCAAGCAAGCAGCGCTGGCATCCCGCGGCGGGTGGGATGGGGACCGTCCTTCCCTCGGACAC
>NW_009611719.1:0-262 GCF_000690535.1 Cariama cristata
GGAAAGGGGTGGGAAGAGCCCCAGGAGATCACGAACTCCGCTAATGAGGGACTGAGCGCCCAGCACCCTTCCCTGTAAGGGAAACGAGAGCTCGGGGACAGAGAAGTCGTGGGTTGGGGTCTTGGGGTCTCTCTTTGCAGGGCAGGCTCAAAGGCACAGCTGGGCACAGCTGGATCCCTGCAGCTGGAGGGGTCCCAGCCCGCCTGGGAAGCGGCGGATAAGGACCGAGGACCGTGGTTGCAAGGCTGGGGGGGCGCCCGCG
>NW_009611720.1:0-11437 GCF_000690535.1 Cariama cristata
TCTCTGTTAATTTAATTAAATTGTTTAAGCCTTTGGTAACAATTGGCTTGGGAGAGCTCTCTTGGGAGTGAGGACCAACCCAAAGTTGCACCCATCTTTGGAAGAGGCCAAAAGTTCAACCCATGGAACCATCGGCCATACGAGATCACTTTGGTGAGGAGCGAGCCATCAAATGACTCCTCACGGGTCACATTCCCCACCACCAGAAAGAGAAGAGCATCAGCGTGGACCTTCCAAGGGTCAATCATCTTGACTGCCTTCACCACATTTGTGCAGGAAGTAAGATGTTGATGTTGGTTACTGGGAAGGAGTTCTAAGGAGGGCCACCAAGATGAAGCACTCGTCTGGGAGGAGAAACTGAGGCAAAGAGCTTTGGTTTGGAGAGGGAAACATCTCAGGAACCTTGGAGAGGCCTACACGTCCCTGTGGGGATGTTTGCAGGAAGACGGAGCCAGTCTTGTCACCGCGGTGCTTGGCCGGAGGTTAACGGACAAGAATAAAATGTTGAAATAAGGAAGATTCAGGCTGGAGATGAGGAAAATCCTTTTCTCCATGAAGTCATTGAAGCGTCGGTTTTCCCAGAGATGTTTCATCATCTCTGTCCTTGGCTGCTTTCAGCCTCCACTGGATAAAGCCCTGAGGAACGTGGTCTGACTCCACAGCTGATTCTGCCATGAGCAGGAGGTCGGACCAGAGATACCATCAGAAATTAAAACCGGAAATGATTTTAATATGAATTTATAAAAGTCTGGCTTAACAAAGCACAACAGCAAGGTTCACTCTATCACCATGTGAAAGGGACAGACGCAGGAAAAATCAAATTAGAATCGAGCTCCAGTGATTTAGACAGAGACCACAAATAAAAGGGGTAAGGGAGACCCTCACGACGTTCAGAGTAGACCCCCTCGCCTTCTAAACTCCTTCAAAGTGGAGCCTAGGTGCAGCTGGATCCAGACTTAGTCCCAGACTTGGTCACTGGTTTACGTCTAAGAGGTACCAGGTAGTAGTAGGATTTAGCAGTACTTCTTCATTTAACAGCATTTAATCACTGACTAATTTAGGATTTACAAAGTAATTCAAGAGGATTTACTGCGGTCCTAACAGTGACTTTAATTGTTGTAGGGTATTTGAATCGGTTCACACACACATGCACACCCAGAGATATAGGTAGGTATACAAAAATCGATATATAAAACAATAAATGTATAAAAATTAGAAAAAACTCCCTTGATTTCCGTGAAATACTCACTTCGAATGCTTCGGCAGTTGGGCGTAGTGTTAAATCTGCCATGCGTGGTGAACAGCTCTTCGGTTTTATGTCCCTTGCTCTTCTGCTTCCATCCTAGATTTGCAGAGAAAAAGCGCATCCTCCGATGCAGCCCGGCCGCTTGACTGACTCCAAAGGGGTGAGATTGCTTTGGGAGCTTTGGACTTGATCTTCATCCACTCCTGGGTTTTTCCTCTTCCTCCTAAGGTCCTGCCAGAGAGCACAAAGACCATAAAAATGAGGATTTGGGCCCTAAAAAATGGTGGTTTAGACCCTTAAAATGAAACTGTGGGCCCTCATAGAAGGCTATGGGTAATAAAAGACAGCTTAGGACCCTAAAAATGAGGATTTGGCCTCTAAAATTGAGGTTTTCAGCCCTAAAAATGAAGATTTAGACCCTAGATATGAAACTGTGGGCCATAAAAGCAGGCTATCGGTAACAAAAGACAACAGAAGACCTTATAAAATGAAGCTTATGGCCCTAAAAATGAGGCTTTTTTACCCCAAAACTGAGGGTTTAGACCCTCAAAATTAAATGCTAGGCCCTAAAAGGAGCCTAGGGGTAATCAAAGACAGTTTAGGACCCTAAAACAGAGGATTTGGGCCTGAAAAATGAGGCTTTTTGCCCAAAAATTGAGGGCTTAGAGCCTCAAAATGAAACTGTGGACCCTAAAACAAGACTAGGGATAATAAAAGTTAGGTTAGGATCCTAAAAAATGAGGACTTGGGATCTAAAAATGAGGCTTTTGTCCCTAAAACTGAAGGTTTAGACCCTCAAAATGAAACTGTGGGCCCTAAAAGAAGGCTAGGTGTACTAACAGACACCTTAGGACCTTAAAAAGAAGGATTTCGGCCCCAAAAAAGAGAGTTTAGACCCTCAAATGAAACCACGGGCCCTAAAAGGTGGCGAGGGGCATGAAAAGCAGCTTAGGACCCTAGAACTGAGGCTTTCAGCCCTAAAAACGGGGCTTTGGGCCCTGAAAATGGGGCTTTGGCAATGAAATTGAGGTTTAGAACCCTGAAATTTCAGTTTTGGGCCCCAGGTGATGCGTTGGTACCAAACACTAAGGCTCTGCACCCTAAATCTGGGTCTTGGGAGGCTCAAAATGAGGCTTTGGGTCCTCACAGTTGCAGACTAAATCCTAAAAAGGAGGTTTTGGTCCCTGAAAAGGAGGTTTTGGTGCCTAAAAATGAGTGTTTGGAAGCTAAAAATGAGAGTTTCAACCTCTAAAATCAGACTCGGGGGTCTTAGAACTGACGTTCTGGGCCCTTAAGATGAGTCTTTGGACCTTAAAAGCAAGGTTTAGACCCTAAAAGGGAGGGTTTGGACCCTAAAAAGGGGAGGGTTTGGACCCTAAAAAGGAGGGTTTGGATCATAAACTGGAAGGTTTGGACCCTATAAAGGAGGCTTTTTGCTCCAAAAATAAGGATTTAGACTCTCAAAATAAAGCTGTGGGTCCTAAAAGAGGGCTAGGGGTATAAACAGACAGTTTAGGACCCTAAAAATGAGGATTTCTGCCCCAAAATGAGGGGTTTGACGCTCAAAATGAAGCTGTGGGCCCTGAAAGCAGGCTGGTGTAAGAAAAGACAATATAGGACCCTAGAAAATGAGGCTTATGGCCCTAAAAATGAGGCTTCTTGCCCCAAAAATGAGTGCTTAGACCCTCAAAATGAAACTATGGACCCTAAAAAGAATCTAGGGGTAATCAAAGACAGCTTAGGACCATAAAAATGAGGATTTGTGCCTGAAGAAATGAGGCTTTTTGCCCAAAAATGAGTTTTGACCCTCAAAATAAACTGGGCTCTAAAAAGAGACTATAAGTACTGAAAGACAACTTAGGGCTCTAAAAAAAGAGAATTTCAGCCCTAAAAATGAGGCTTTGGGCCCCAAAAATGAAGCTTTAGAAACTCAGAATGAAACTGTCGGCCCTAAAAGAGGGCTAAGGGTACTAAAAGACAATTATGGACTCTAATAAGGAGGATTTTGGCTCTAAAAAAGAGTCTTTTTACCCAAAAATGAGGGTTTAGAGACTCAAATTGAGATTGTGAGTCCTAGAAGGCAGCTAGGGATAATAAAAGACAGATTAGGACCCTAAAACCAAGGATTTTAGCCCTAAAAGGAGGATTTGGGATCTAAAACTGAGGGTTCCGGCCCTAAAAATAGGTTTAGACCCTGGATATGAAACTGTGGGCCCTGAAAGCAGGCTAGGGGTAAGAAAAGACATCATAGGACCCTATAAAATGAGGCTTATGGCCCTAAAAATAAGGCTTCTTGCCCCAAAAATGGGGGCTTAGACCCTCAAAATGAAACTGTGGGCCCTAAAAGGAGACTAGATATAATCAAAGACAGTTTAGGACCCTAAAAAGGAGGATTTTGCTCTGAAAAATGAGGCTTTTTGCCCCCAAAATTAGAGTTTCGACCCTCAAAATGAAACTAGGGGCTCCAAAAAGAGACTATAGGTACTGAAAGACAGCTTAGGACCCTAAAAATGAGGATTTCTGCCCTAAAAATAAGGGTTTAGATCCTCTAAAAGAGACCATGGTCACTAAAAGAAGGCTAAAAGACAGTTTAGGACCCCAAAAATGAGGATTTTGGCTCTAAAAATGAAGCTTTTGGCCCTAAAAGACGACTATGGGCAATTAAAGACAACTTAAGACTCTAGAAATGAGGATTTCTGCCCCCAAAATGACGGTTTAGACCCTCAAAATTAAATTCTGGGCCCTAAATTAACTTGACAGAATACTAAAAAACAGCTTGGGACCCTAAAATGAGGATTTTGGCCTGAAAAATGAGGCTTTTTCCCCTGAAAATGAGGATTTAGACCCTCAAAATGAAACGCTGGGCTCTAAAAGGAGCCTAGGGGCAATCAAAGACAAAAAGGAGGGTTTGGATCCTAAACTGGAGGGTTTGAACCCAAGAACCAAAGCTTTGGCCTCTAAAAACTGAGGTTTGGGGGTTAAAACTGAGACTTTGGGAAGACTCCACCCTCTGGGACGCCTGGGTCCCTCCCAAGAGACCTGCCCTCTCCCCTGCGTCCCTGGGACACCTGGGTCCCTCTTACCCCTGGACCCTCTGGGTTCCTTTGTCCTCCAGGTGCCTGGAGGCCTCTCATGTCTTGGAGCCCACTGGTGACGATAACCTCGTTGTGTCTTGCAGTTCCCACTAATGATGACCACGTTGAGTCTTGATGGTGACCACACTGAGTCTTGAAGCCCACTGGTGACGATGACCACACTGTGCCTTGAAACCCACCAGTGACAGTGACCATGTCATGCCGCGAAATCCTCAACTTGCTTTCAAGACCTTCCCAACATCCCTCCACCCACACCACAATCCAGATGATCCCTTCCCCCCTGACTCCCCTCCAGAGCTTCCCATTCCCCGCTCCCCTTGCCCAAATTTCCACAATTTTCTTACCCAAAAAAAACCCAAATTGGACAACTCCTCCCTAAAAAAACCCAGGAGTTTCATCAAAAACCAGGAAAACTGGGGAAAAAAATCCGGGCAAGGTGCTGACAACTGACAAAGAGGAAGTTCTGCCACCCGGGATGAAGGTTCCTTCAAGAATCAGGAAGTAAAACTTGCATTTATTTCCTCCGAATCCTCAACGGTCAGCACATATCACTGAGGGGAAGGGTTATTTCTGGTCCTAACTTGTCTTAAGCTGAACTTAACGCTCTTAAAGAACTAAAACAAAAAAAACCCCAAAGCTCTAAAATGAGCTGGACCCACCATGGTGACCTCACTGGTGACCAGACAACATGGATGACCACTTCCAACGGCCTTTGTCGGGTTTTTTTTCTCCAGCTTGAGGTTGAACCATCAAGCCCTAGATCTTCCTTGTGGTTATTTCTGCCCAAAACCTAAGACTAAAAATAAATATTTTATGTCATTTTGGAAGCCCTACTACATCTCGGCTTCTGCACAAAGACCCCAACCCCCCCTTTTTCCCCCTTTCCTGCCCCCCCCCCCCAAAACCCCCTTTCTGACGACCCCCAACACCTAAATCAAGTAACCAAATTTAGGCTTAAGTTCGAGTTCAAAACCAGATGTCCAAACAAAATGGATCATCAAAAGATGTCATGTCCGTACTGGAGACAACCCAACACCTGCGGTTAAGAGCTGACCAACTAAGGTGACTTGGTGATGACCCTGACCTCAATTTTGAGTCTTTTTTCCTTTTCTTCTTTCCCGCAAAAACCCTCTCCCACCCTCAATTTTTCCGTCAGCGTTCATCAGTGCCATGAGAGATCCCAGCCCGGCGCTCAGAGAGGACATTGATGACATCATGAAGACGCTCGGCTTGACCACAAACACGGAGATGTGGCAATTTCTTTTGAATTTTTTTTTTTCCTTATTTTTGCTGGGTTCTGCCCTTCCATAGCAACCGGGCTCATGTGACGGCCGTGCCAAGCCAGACCGAAGGGGAAGGAGGTGTTCCTGTCACCGCAGAAAGAAGAGGACACCACCCCAGAATGGAGCCCCTTCGCCTCGTTCCTCTCCTCGGTGAGCCTTCCTCCTGCTCCTCCTCCTCCTCTGCAAAAAACCTCCATTCCCTTGCTTTTTTTCCCAATCTTTTCATTTTTTGACCCATTCCTGTCCCCATTGGGCCAACGCACACCTCTTTCCGCCATCTTTCGACATCAGCGTCTCCCTCTCTTCCCTTTTTGCCGCACTTGTTTTCCATGTATCTTCATTTTTTTCCTCACTGCTCAGCTTTTTCCCCCATTTCTTGGCTTCTTCCCCCCCATTTCTTAGCTTTTTCCCCCATTTCTTGGCTTTTCCCCCCCCATTTCTTAGTTTTTTTCCCAATTTCTTCACTTTTAGCCCGCATTTCTTAGTTTTTTCCCCATGTCTTAGCTTTTTCCCCATTTCTCAGCTTTTTGCCCCATTTCTTGGTTTCTTCCTCCATTTCTTGGCTTTTTGCCCCATTTCCTGGTTTCTTTCCCCCTCTCTCCCCTCCCCCTGCCCCCACTCCTCCCCGGCCGCCCTCGGGACAGTGACCCCTTCAGCCCCTCGCCATTCACCTTTTGGATTCCATCGCTTTTGGCTTTGCCTAAAAAATTCCCCTTTTTTTTTTTAATTTCCTTTTTCTTTCTTCTCATTTTATCTTTTGTCTTCTCTTCTCTGTTCTTTTTTCTTTTTCTTTTCCCTCTATTTTCCCTCTTTTTGTTTTTCTTACTCTTCTTATTGTTTTTTTATCTTTTTCCTCCTTTTGTTTCTTTTCCTTTTTTCTTTCTCTTTCTTTCCCTTCCCCTTTTTCCATTTTCTTTTTCCTTTGTATTTTGCATTTCTCCTTTTCCTTCCTCATTTTTCCTTTGTCTTCTTCCTTCTCCTTTCTCATTTTTTCTTTTAGTTTCTCCTTTTTCTTCTCTTTCTCTTATTTTGCTTTTCTTTTCATTTTTTCTTTTCCTTTTCCCTTTTCTTTTTTCCTTTTCCTTTCTCCTCTTCCTCCTTCTTATTTTCTTTTTTCTTTTCCTTTTTAGCTTTTCCTTTTTCTATCAATCTGTCATTTCTTCTTTTCCTTTTTTTATTTTTTCTTCTCCCTTTCCTCTTTCCTTTTCCTTTCTTCTTTCTCCTTTTTATTTTCCTTTTTCCTTTCCCTTTTTCCTCTTTCTTCCTTTCCCTTCCTCATCTTCTTCCTCTTTCTCTCCCTTCCTTCCTTCCTCCACCTCAACCAACCCCTATTTCCTCCCCCCGCAGCACCTCTCCACCCCTAATCCCTCCCCCTCTCCCATCATCCCCCTCTCTCACTCACCTCTTCCTCTCTTCCAGCCTCTCTCCAGCTACTTCTCCCACCAGGGTCACCTACAGGTAATGAATTTTGGCGGGAAACCTCCCCGTGAGGTCACGTGACCAGCTCAACCCCTTCTGACCCCCAAATTCACCATTTTTTACCCCAAAACCCCACATGCTTCCCCACTAAACCCCCCCTCAGGTCCCACCTCCACTTACAGTGAACAAACCCCCAGTTGGTTTCACCATGGGTGGAACGGCTTGGTGGGACCTTGATGACGATCCAGGTGATGACATCACCTCCGGCCACCAAAATAACAGATTTGAGGAGAATTAGGTCCTCTCTCACCTCCTCCGGCCACCAAAATAAGGATTTCGAGGAGAATCCGGTGGTTTCTCCTCCATCTGGTCCCATCTCATCTCCTCCAGCCACCAAAATAAGGATTTTGAGAAGAATCAGGTGCTTTCTCCTCCATCCAGTCCTCTCTCACCTCCCCCAGCCACCAAAATACCAATTTTGAGAAGAATTTTGGAACTTTTGACCTAAATAATTCAAGGCCCTCGAAAAAAAACCTCCACACCTCAGCCCCAAGATGCCAGTGTCCAACCAGTCCCACCTCATCTACGGTGGGGAAACTCCCTTCCCCTCCACCTGCCCCCTTGCTTCCCCCTCTTAAAATCCTTCCTCCCCAGACCTTCCTCCTCCTCCCAACATCACCGTCACACCGGAAAAGATGGAATATCTCATCGGCGACACCGTTTCCATCCGATGCGTTGCTCCCTGGTCGAAGGAGAAGATGCAAGGTTTCCAGTTTTTAGGGACCGGAGGGTGGGCAGTGGACGTTCGGACGACGAAGAGGACGTACACCTATCGCTTCACCATCACGAGGTCGAAGGATGGCGGGTGGCACGCTTGTACCTACACCATCATCAACCAATTCCGTCGTCTTGTTCGCTCCCAGGAGAGCAAATCCATCGTCATTAACGTTAAAGGTAAGCGAGATGTCGGCCCCTTTCTCTCCTCCCCCTTTGACTTCATCCAGTCGCTGGCCGGTCACCAATTTTTCTCTCCAAAACCTCAAACCGGTGTTTTCATCTTTAAATTTGGGTGACGCAAAGGTACATTCACCGCCACGACTTCCTCGTTGATGTCACCAGACCTGGGTTGCGTGTCCCCCTCCCCCTAAAATTATCTTTCCTTTTCAGATCATCCACCTCAACCCACCTTGACCTTGGAGTCATCAAATGGTGTCGTCATCGAAGGTCAACCCCTCATTTTCCTCTGTACGGCCCCGACGGGTGTCGCCGAGAGAAGGTTTCATTTCTATAAGGAAAACATTGAGATCATCAACGGAACGGAAGTGACTTCAAAGAACACCCAAGCCCAATTCCAAGTGGTGGAAAGCGGTTGGGATCACACGGGGAATTTCACCTGCGGCTATGAGGAAAAAATGAAAGAGCGTTGGATCCCATCCTACCCGAGCCAAACCGTTGAGGTCTTCGTAAAAGGTAGCGACCCATTTTGGGGGAGAAATCCTGCTTTTTCCAACCACGAGGAAAGAATCAGCAGCTTGGTAAAGTAACCACAACCTCCATCAAGGTCACCGAGCCACCACAGTTTGGTTTTCATTGAAGGAGAAATCAAGTTTTGGTCAACCTTTCAACCCACCACCCGTACACTCAACGGTTCTTCTGCCTTTTGCCCAAAATTGTCATTTCTTTAAGTGTTTTTCCCTCACTTTTTCTTTCCAGAGGTGGCTCCGGCTCCTCATTTGGGAGTGGAACCTCCCAGCGGGGTGGTGAGCGAAGATTACCCCTTCCGCCTCACCTGCACGGCCTTCAGAGATGACTTCAGGTTGAGGTTTCACTTCTACAGGAATGGGGTGGAGATCCCACCAGATCACGCGGGCTCAAAAATCAGGAACATCGGGAATTTTTCCGAGCTTTTCTTCCCGCAAAGTCCCAAGAAATTCAGCGGGAAATTCAGTTGCGGGCTGGAGGAGGAGGTAGGCGGGACGTGGGTGTCGTCACCTCAAAGCGAAACCGTGGATGTTATCGTGAAAGGTAGGTAATCATCACAATGATTTCATTTTACAACCGTGAATTTCATCTCCTCATGATGATTTCATCTTAATGATGATGAATTTCATCTTCTCGGGACCGTGAATTTCATCTTTTCATGATGATTTCATTTCACGATGATGAATTTCACCTCACAATGATGAATTTCACCTTTTCATGACCATGAATTTCATCTTTTCATGATGATTTCATCTCACAATGATGAATTTCAACTCATAACAATCAATCTCATCTTCTCATGACCCTAAATTTCATCTTGTCATGATAATTTAATTTCATGGTGATGAATTTCACCTTACAATGATGAATTTCACCTTCTCGTGACTATGAATTTCATCTTTTCATGAAGATTTCATCTTACGATGATGAACTTGATCTTCCTGTGACCATGAATTTCATCTCCTCATGATGACTTCATCTCACGATGAGTGTCATCTCACAATGATGAATTTCATGTTCTCAAGATCATTAATTTCATCTTCTCCTGATGATTTCATCTCACACTGATGAATTTCATCTCCTCGGGACCACAACTTTCGTCTCCTCACAACAATGAATTCCATCTCACGACGCCACGTTTCACCTTCTCAAGCTGCCACCTCTCACCTCCTTCCATCTCTCCCCAGACCTTCCTTCCCAGCCTGCTTTGCTCTCCGACCCCCCATCCGGTGAAGTCATCGATGGCGACCCCTTGCTCCTGACCTGTGCCGCCAACGGTCCCATTGCCCAACGCAAATTCTCTTTCTACAAAGACGGCACTGAACAATTTGCCGAGACGGCCACAACGGACCATTCCCTTTTCAGCATTCCCGCTGCCAAAGCCACCCTCACCACTGGTCACTTCACCTGTCGTTACGAGGAGAAGGTCAGCGATAGGTGGATCCCTTCCCCATTCAGCCAATCCATGATGGTCGTCACGCAAGGTGAGCTCCGCCTCCCCACCCAAACTCGAGGACCTTGAACAGGTTGTGGCGGGCTTGGGGGGAGGTCAGGGACCCAAAATTGGGGGCGGGAAATGGACATTTTGGGAGGTGGCAGTGGGGTAACGAACCCAAATTTGGTGTCTCCTGACCTACGGGGCGACCCCTCCATAAGTTGGGGGTCACCACAAAGGAAAAGAGAAAGAATTTGGTTGGCTGGAGGCAGTCGCTTACCTTTTTCTTTGGTTGGTGGGTTGGTTCTTTTGTGTTCTTTCCAACAGTCCGCTCTCACTTCATCCCATTGGTTGCTGGCGTCGCTGCGGGCATTGCTGCGTTGCTCCTGGGGCTCCTGTTGGCCATTTGCCTGTGTCGGAGGCGGAGAGGTGAGTGGTGATGGTAGAGGAAGGACAACGGAGCAGGGGAGAAAGGGACATAAAGGGAGGGGAAAGGACACAGTGACATCTGGGAGAAGATGACATCAGGTCGAGGACCACACCCTCCTCTTCTGATGACGCCCTCGGATTGGCGAACCACACCTAAATCCCTAAAAGACTGACCAATCCCGAGCATCTTCCTCCCCTGCTCTACCTAAAGCACCACCCACGTGAGGTGGCAGCGGCTCAAAGAAGCCTCCCAGGTTCTGCAACTGCGGGCAAGGGGTCACCACCACTTACAGCATCCAAGGGGGGGGGTGTTGGAGAACTTCCCATGAGCCTTTTCAGCTGCCCAAGAAATTGAAGGAGAAAACCCTTTGTTTCTCGGCCAGCCGGCGTTCATTGGAAGGGGCTTCACAACAAGGATGACCCAAGCAGCTTCCCCATGGCCATCGTCACCAATGACAGCTGACCTTGAACTTGACATGGGCCTCGCCGGGGAAGAACTTCCCTTCCAACTCCTCCTCCATGGCAGAGGGGTGAAGGACAGGACAACGCTTCTCCTTCAAGCCGTGCAGCCCGCCCTTGATTTTGTAGGTCCACCTGTGTCATCCGGCCAGTAAACATCTCCTCAATCCTCTCTCCCCCTTCTTACCCCTGCCCACCATCAAACAAGATGGCCGACAGCATTGGTTTGGGTCACGGTAACGTCTCCTGGTGAGAGGAAAAATGGGCGGTGGTGGGAATCGTTGGTCTTGATTGGTCAATCGAGTTGACTAACCCGATGTTGCCCACCCCCAAGTTGGGTTGAACGGAAGGGGAAGGATGGAGCTTGGTATGGGACAGCTCGGGTCCTCCCTCACTGTGGTTGGTTGGCTCAGGTCCTCCTGCGATCTGGTTGGTCGGCTCAGGTCCGCCCACGACACGGTTGGTCGGTTCAGGTCCTCCCGTGACGTGGTTGGTCAGCGGCGTGACGGGATTGTGGGGAAGCCTCTTGCCTGGCACCCCAACATGGCCTCTACCACCCCTGGGGGCTTCCTGCCCCCCAACATGACCT